>NW_015552843.1:1269783-1284854 GCF_001515605.1 Sinocyclocheilus anshuiensis | reverse complement strand
TGGGTAAATTACGGGGTAAAAAAAAAAAAAAAAAAAAAAACTACAGTCAAATTTCCCAGAGTAAAACCTAGTTGGTTAATAATATTTTCCCCTACAGCAATTACAACAGAAGAAAAGTTATTTCAGATTTTTTTTTTTTTAATATACAGACAAATTTCCCAGTGTAAAACCTGTTAGTTATTATTACTCTTCTTTTGCTCAGTAAAAACAGCAGAATAGTGTTCAGAGACAGGTAAGTAATTACTTATAATTACTAAATAATGTGTTTTTACATGCACAAGCCAACAAGGATAATGCACTTAAAAATCATATTCAGTATTTTGTTTTCTTAAAAATATCAAAAACATGCTTATGCTGAGAAGCAAAATTGTAAAAACATTGGGTGTGTTTTCAGAGAATAAATGTTGATTTAAAAGGTTTTTCTCTATTTCACACCAAAACAAAAACACATTTCTCACCGGATTAGACTGGCCAGTGAGGTATGGTTCAAAGTCATTGTCGTGGACCGTTTCCTTCTGATGAAGAGAGCCATTTTGCACTGAAATAAAGAACGATGTTAAACGTCAGGGTTACTACTCAAATCACTACATCTGATAAACTCAAAGCACATGCTAAATCCAAGTCTTCTCTGTTCCTTTGGAAGATATCACTTGACCAATGCTACGCCACGCTACGTTAGATCTTCAACAAATGATAAACGACTACAGTAATGTGAACTTCACCACACTGATCTCAGTGAGTCATTCACCACATGTTCTGTCTGACTACCACGATACTTCAGACAGTCATAGGTGAAGAGGACCATCTAAAAATGACCCAAGCCAAAGGACAAAAATTCAAACTACAGTAGTTAACGCGACAGAATTATGAAGCATAATCTATTTAATACACTCAAAAGCCAAGCTCCCATTGCCAATTGATGTGTCAGAGTGGTGTTAACCCAACAGGAGCAGTTCTGGCCTCCAAGAGGAGGTATAGCCTATGGCTCCATCAGGTGATTGATTGAGCTCTCAAACAACATTATTTGAATGATATGTGAGCAACACAGAACCAGGCCTTGACAGAGAATGAATGCCAGAATTTGACTTAACAGCCACAGCCGAGAGCATTAATAATGGTAAAACTGGACTTAATGTAAATGAATAAGCCTATCCTAGACGTTTCATTTCTAAATCTGTATAGACATATATATTATTCAGCAAACTCACCTTTAGCGTCTTGCCCTTTGGATGTCTTCCCATTCAGTAGGTGATTTAGAGATGGATAAAAACAACAGGATAAAACATTAACACCTTTGTATTATAGTTTTAAACACGAGGTCTTCGTGTTTAACACGTAAATACTACACAACGTCCCATGCTCTTAATCCACATCGACTCCATCAGAGCATCAGCAATAAATCAATGCACTATAAGGAGTCGCTCGCCATTCGTTATTAAAGAGAAACGGGGGCTTATGTTGATATTTATTTAGTCAATCAAGGAATTACACGTCCACCCGAGAGCTAAAGATTTCGTCGACCACGCAGTTCAGCCCAAGTCCAGAGAAAACTGGTTATGACTCTCGAAAGCCGATGAGAGAGATTGTGTACTAAATTAAGTTTTATCCTGATGCTCCACTGGAGCAAAACGCATTTTGTGATGTGTCGAACGGAAATGTCTGTTTGGACCGAAGAAACGCGATGTAGTATTCAATGAAACGAGTGGGGGAAATGCTAACTCGTTAGCCATCGCACTTGTATGAAGCAAGCAGAGGCAGAAGCCCGTAATGTCTCCGCAGAAGCGGCGGAGGCTGCACGCGCATTCCCTGCTCCTCCTAAAGGCCTTAGCGACGCCGTGCCACTCCAACCTACCTGTGGGTCAATACTGGTGGTAGACATAATTCATCAAGAGGGCCTCTTTAGATTCAGCAAGAGTCTTGCAAAGAAAAAAGAAGCAGCGGCGAGGGTGCTCGGCGTAACCCGAAGCCCGTGGGTTCCTCTCGGCTCCGTGCAGGCTGAACTGCGCTTTTTTCAGCAACTTCCACGACTTGATTCCGGCGATCCGGTCCTCGCGAGCGCACTAAACGTCCAGCCTGAGGATGTTTCCGAGAGTATCAGCGGCTCTGCGGTTTTGGGGTTTAATCCAATGCTGTCACACGCCGAGTGAAAATTTATTTCAAAGTGTGTATATATATTTTTTCCTCCTCCCAGCCCGCAGTTATTGTGCACCTCTGTTCACTTCCGCCCAATGGCCGCTCCATCCGGGATCTGCGCGGAGGGACTGACGCCACATGGACCGGGTGGCCATGCGGAGGTGATCAACCTGAGAAAATTGGAAAAAAGTTCTTACTGCATAAATGTCTTCTTTCTCTTAGTAAATTAACTATTTCATGTGTTCTTCCTTCTAATAATTGCCTAAAGAAATGTAAAGTGTAGTAGGCTATATTAAGTTACTAAATGAGAGGGCTGTACATATTTTTTTTTTTACCTATAATTATAAGCAGTGTTGGGGTAACACATTACAAGTAACGAGAGTAATCAGATTACTTTTTTTCCAAGTAACTAGTAAAGTAACGCATTACTTTCCATAAAAAGTAACTAAGTAATGTAATTAGTTACTTTTTTTATGGAGTAACGCAATATTGTAATGCATTACTTTTAAAAGTAACTTTCCCCAACACTGATTATAAGTATACATATGTCTGTAATAAATTAAGATAATAATAAAAATAAAAATATAGATTATGCTTTTATGTAATGAAAACTAGTTGACTCCTCTACTTCATATTATTACTTCACCTTCATTCATTCATCATTCACCACAGCTAGTATGTCATATGTTTGTCAGAGGACATATAACATTAGTTTATTAGTCTATAATGAATGGGTTTGTGTTTAATTTAGACAAAAAGAAGTGACTATCCCATCCCATTCCATATAGATAGGCTATTAAAAGCATACTTTTTATTGAATATAATGAAGTTTCAGCTGGTCCTTTCATCTGGTTTCTTTTCATATATTCATAAATATGTGCAAACTTTTCTAAAAACTTTCTGACAAATACATACATTTCACACCAGATGTTATTTGACAAGCTTGATTACTTGTCTTTTACTTCAAGCTTTATTAAACCATTTGACTGGGACGATGAAAAATTTACTTCTTTTTTTGAAAGCTTGTAATTTAGTTTTATTATAGGCCTATATGCCACCACTTTTATCATTTTAATTTTCACTGTTAAAAGAATATTATTAACAAGCTCTGAGCACTCTTGTGTCAGCTAAACCTCATGCTGATAAAGGGCATTCAGGGTAGCTAACTGATATTTAGATCTAGCTATTGATCTTAGTCAGAGATGGGTGCATGGGGGTCTTCCTGTTTAATAAGTTTGCAGTAGGAAATTATAGGAGACCAGGGAGCAGCTCTGTTTCAACATAACACCCATTTCACAGATAATGCAAAAGCTTTACTGATGAGATGCTTTTGCTGAATTTCCTAAGTTTAAATATATGTTTTCAGTTTGAAAGTGATGCAAAATGAGAGATTTTGCATCACTTGTTGGATTTGGATTCTGATGTCTTATGTTGTCCTAGGATAATAAAATATTGTATCACATTGCACATAGTGATGGCATACATAATAATCCGGTTTATTTATCAAGACTGTTGGTATCCTAATGCTTTTATGGTTAATATGTTGTATGTAGGCTACAAATCGTTGCCCCCAAAAACTTATTCAACTTGCGTTTTTCTCATTTTATCCACCAGGTGTCAGTGTAATGCGAGTCAATTGGGGAACTTCCTCGACTACATATCAAAACTCGTTGACAGAAAAACCTTAACGAAATAAAGTGCCATTTTCCTATAAACTGTGGTGTTTTCCAAACAAATATTTATTAAGATATGCACTACAGGTATAATTTAACAAAATAAAAGATGATATGACTCACTACAGTCAGCATTCAAAATACAGTGTTCAGTAAATGCTGTATTATTTACAAAATGAGGTTTGATGTTCCGAAAGCGTTAACTTACAATGTTTCTGTTTTGCTTGTAAGACACAGACCAGCACATGCAGGTATTGTAATTGCTCTCTCCTATACTCACTCTCACAAATATGGCTTGTGTTACCGATAGTAAAAGAGACAGATGTTGATCATTAAACATTTAGCAGCATTTTGCTGTGTAATGACACAAGTGCATGCAAAGCAATTAATTCTTCTTCATTTAATCTCCACTATTAAACAGCTGAACTGAAAGAGATCTTTACAATATGTTTAAAATGTACAAAATATAGGCTACCATTTGAACTGTAAAATTAGAAGCCACTTACTTAAACGGTATGCAAAACTGTTTCACAGAAAAATCATATCCAGAAAGGAAAATAAATATGTATTCATAAAAGCATGTGAGGTCCATTGCTGTATCCTTTGGCTTTAGATGAATAGTTACACAGATGCCTTGTGACTTGTTTCTTGTTCACTTGTTAGAGTTCAAAGTGTCATTAGGCAAAATAATAATAATAAAACACACATACATACCTTTTGAATTTTCATGTTCATATTCACATCACTCTTATTTTCTTAATTTGCGTGTATTGTTATGTTTATACATGTATACATCATTTGGAATCCATCCAATCTGGTCCATTCTGGGAATGGTTAATGTCATTTTCTTCCATCTCTTTCCCTTCTCAATGTTCCTTCTCTCTCTTAAAATGTTGATGAGATCTGGACACTGTCACTTATACAAATCTGAAAAGTAACAGAATGCAGATACAAAATTAGATTCACATGAAGTAATATCAGTTGTTTAGGAAGATGAATAAGAACCAGCAAAACATACACAAAATTACTAAAGGCACTTTTAAAAGGTGTAAGATAAAAATTATTTTACAAACATGCGTCTTCCTCTTCATTGAAGATGTTGACAACATAGCAGGCAAATACAAATCCCAGGGCCTACATGCAAACAAACAAAGCATCATATTCAGTAAAGTCACATACAAGTCACTTTTTTAAAATGAATTTCTATACTGATGTATATGGATGAATCACAGAAAAGTTTAAGCTGAAGAGATCATATTAAAACGGATTTATTCTGAAATTGCTTTATTCTGAAGCAATATTCTTATCAGTTTTCTATCAGCTGTGACATATAAATGTGCATGTTTTTTATATTTTATCCAAGGACATTTTTTTTTACCTTTATAGAGGGCATTTTCCCACTAATCTCATCAATACTTTCATTTCAAATTCTTACATTTGATTTAGGCCTATAAATTCAATTATAATAATGTGATTATCTATACGTTATCAAATTAAATAATTTACACTGAAAAATACAACTGCATTAAATAATATTATGAGATTATTTTAAATATTTTTGAATATACAAACAAGAAATGATGGTGGAAATGATACTTTTCAACGAAATTAAAACGCCAGTAGGTGCCAGTAGTGAGCGTTTAATGAGTCATTGGGTCGTTCATTCAAACAATTCGTTCAAACGGCAGATTCATCAGATGTTCATGCATGGGCTAATGAAACTTTGACTCAACCGATTCATTCAAAACACGGAATCAATCAGCAATGAATCGGCTGGTTGCTGTGAGATGCGCTGTTTCCGCCTAAAATGTAAGTGACCTAATATTATTGTATTTGCTTATTGAACTGTTTATATAACTATTAAACAGTCGTAATGGTGAAAACGTTGTGTGATGTTGCCTAACTAACTGTATTTTAAATATACATTTTGAATTTTTACTTCCGGTTGCTGAGTTTCTTATTGTTGCGCGTTTTGATTTCTCCTGGAGAGGATGCAGGTGAGCCTCGCCTCAGCAGCGCAACCTTATAACTTACTGTCAATAGATGCAATATATACACTAGCTATATCCACTATTCGCCACTTAATGTAATAAAAGCAGAATAATATTTGCGTTTTGGTGTTTACATAGTTATTTTTGGTTACTGATATTTTAATCACGTTACTTGTCTGGCGTTAATGTCCATGTGCTAGGGCTCAGCCAATATAGCGTCCTTTTTCTAATGCTAAACAGCAATATTTAATGTATCTGCATTACTGTAAGGGTAGGTTTAGGGTGGGGGTAGGTGTAGACTTTAATAAAACAATCTAATCGGTAGAAAAAAAAAATGTATTGTTGGTTTCCTGTAGCTGTATCCGTTCTAGCTTCAACCGTGAATATGACACAAAATTACTGTATTTGCATTACTGTAAGGGTAGGTTTAGGGTTGTGGTAGGTGTAGATGTTAATAAACCATAATTTTACAGGTAGCGTTTTTCATTGTAGAATTGTACTACCCCGTTTTAGTGGGAGGTAGCAAAATCTGACAGGGTAGCACAAATCGACAGAACACCGGCGCAATTTAAACCGTTTGTAGGTAACAAAAAGTTGGTATCCCTGACACAGCAGCATTGTTGTGAGAAATGTTCATAAAACCTGTTTGAAAACAGTCATTATTTCTGCACACTTCAGCTTTAAAAGATAATGACTTCTTCAGTTTTAGGGTCTTACTGAAATTAACACTTGCAGGGCACTGTGCATAACTTCGATGTACTGATATTCTAACACACAGCCCAGCTCAGAGACCAGAGCAGGACTTTCCAGATGCTGCCATCTAGTGGTTGGGAGGTTTCTGTTCTCACAGCCTGGACCGTTGTCCTTCCACCATGACCGGTAAGATGAAAGTCCCAATGACAGATAATTGCTGTCCTGCAAGAGCACAGCATATTGAATTTGTAAACATTCATGGCTTTGCAAACATGATTGACTTTAATGCTGTAGTACTGAGGAAACATGCAGTGCAAGTTTAAAATGTTGTTTAATCCTGTTCATCTGTGGTTTGTAAGCTTATACCACAGTGATGATATCATTTCATACCAATGGCATGAATGTATGTGAACTTGGTCTAGCACTAGACTGACCCATATGAGTTATGGGGCTCTTTACCTTTGAAAGCCCTCCAAGGTCTAGATAAAGGCAACAGATAAAGACATTCCAAGTCACCCAAAACACTGTCCAGACTATATACTAAAAGAAAATGAAAGAACATAATAGACATCAGAGTTTTTAAAAATTCAGTCGGAACCACATCTAGTTAACTTCATTAAACAAAAATCCATATCTGTGTAAACAACCAAATGACTGTATTAGACTATATGCTACCATTAAAAAGTTTGGGTGATGTATTTTTTAAAGACATCTCCTATGCTCACCAGGGCTGCATTTATTTGATCTAAAATACAATAAACAGTAATTGTCACGAATTCGGTCCATGGACTTCCGTTTATTCACCACCAGAGGTCACCCTTTCCATTACATTGACTCTCGCACAACACAAACTGTTGCATAGCACCCCGGACTACATATCCCATCATTCTTTGCACGATTTGCACACTGCACTGATTGCACTCATTGCACACAGCTGTTTCTAATCACCTCACTCACTATATAACACCCACTCCTACCACCTTTCTGGGCTGAGTATTGTTTAGCCCGTACCCCATTCCGAGTCTCTGTGTTTTCCTTGTTTTGCCTTGCCTTGCCTGTTTCCGCGGTTTCTGATCTTTGCCTGTTTTCCTGGATTTTTCCCTCTCGTCTCGCCCCTGTGATTCTGTCTGCCGATCGGTGACCTACGCTAGCCCTGGGACTATTCTTGTGTTTTGCCCGCCATATACCTGTTTGCCATTGTTTGACCCTGCCTGTTTACCACGTCTCTTTAATAAAGCTTGCAGATGGATCCACACGTCTCACGTCTCGTCAGCCCCGTTACAGTAATATTGTGAAATTTTATAACAATTTAAAATATCTGAATTTTGCTTTCTATATATTTTAAAATGTAATTTATTTCTGTGATGGCAAAGCTGAATTTTCTTCAATGTCACATGATCCTTCAGAAATCATGCTGATTTTATGCTCCGGTAACATTTATTATTATCATTTTTGAAAACAGTTGTGCTGATTTATATTTTCTTAGAACTCTTTTGATTAACAAAAAGTTCCAAAGAACAGCATTTGTAATAATCTGTTCTAACATTATAAACATCTTTACTGTCACATTTGATCAGTTTAATGCATTCCTCCTAAATAAAAGCATTAAAAAAAAAAAAAAGTACTAAACCCACACTTTTGAATGGTATTTATTTATTAGTTTTTTATAAAGAAATTAAAACATATAATAATATTAATCAATTAAAATGTATTATTGAATTTAATACATTTATTTCAATTAAAAATATTTGAATAAATTTGTTCATTTAGGTATTTTTGTAATCTTTTTATATTTAGTATCAGTATTTTATAAATAATAAGTATAAATAATGTGTTTTTTTATGAATAATAAGTTATGTTACATTGTTGTTTTAATAAAACAAGTTTTATTAAATGCAATATTATTTAACATACCTATGAAATGTCAAAAGTTACAAAAAATGACGAGGTAAATACAGTACACACCAAAACTATATAGCGGGGCTTATACTGGACTGTCCCAAACAAGCCCAATATCACTACAATGACGTGCAGGAAGTTGACAAGGATGGGTGCCCACTGGTAACCTAGAAAGTCGAACACCTGTCTCTCCACAGCAGTGATCTAGAAAAAAAAGACAGAGAGTATGATATGATCAAGATCTCTATACATTGTTAAAACAGTAAAACCACCAGCTTTGCATCAACACAATAAAACAAACACCCTCATGCTGCCCCAAATACAATAATGATGGAGACCCCATCTCTCTTTCCCAGAGACACACAATCAAAACCCCCGTCTCTGTTTTTCCACATGCTGGCTTTTTACTCAGGGTTGCCAGGGTAACAGAGCCAATGGGGTACAAAGCATGTGACACAGAAATAGAGAGTGAGAGGTGGAGAAAGAGAAAAGGAGGGAGGGAGGGAGAAAGGGTGAGCGAGAGGAGATGAGGGCCCTCCTTGGAGGTCAGAGGCTCAGTGAGAGGAGATGTATGATTCAGAGGGGAGGTGCTGGGTGTGGGGGATGCTACTCCTCTCATAAAGCTTCACTGCAGCAGTCATAAACCCTCTCTCTGCCACTAAGCACCCATCCCCCATACAATCTCTCTCTGTATGCCATAATGCTGCTGTGTACCAGCTGTTCCCAGAGGTTCCACCTCAAATCACCCATTCGTATGTCTTCACCACAGTCCCCATCCGCTTTGTTCCAGCATGAGGTGCGTTGACTTTAACCAGCCAAACATAAAACAGTGAGATGTTTCACAGATAGAGATGAGCTATCCGCTTTTGGTAACAGACATCTGCATTACAAACTCAGATTATACAATATATATCCATCCTGGTAAATCTAATTAATAAATGTGAACAGTCTCCAACTCATTTGAAATATTTAAACGATATATGAAACCACCATTATACACAGCAACAGTTGCTGAACCTGTTGATATAGTCGACATGACAGATGAATGTTCAGCCAAGATTTATAGGTGCCAAATGTTACACAATATTGGACATGGTATGACAGACATGCAGCAGACCTCTCTTTTCTATTCACTGGCAGTAAAAGGTGTGAAATGGTAAATTGAATTTGTTAAACCGGTTAAAACATACAGCTATATTTTCCTTTTGAGCCAGCCTGAGATCAAATGTACACAACTGTAAAGACTAATAACGGCATGCTTCTGTTCTGCACTGTCTTACTGAATCTTCATTATTTATTTAGTAGGTGACAGTATTTAAAAAAAAAGGTCAAGGCTGAGTTAATCCACTGAGATTATAGTCCAAATGTGATGTCATATCAGATTGCTAATATATAATGCTGACTTAAAAATATAAAACTGAATAAGCATCTCCACTCTCTATTTCTTTCATGCACATTTACACAGTAAATAGAAAGAAAGGAAAGACAGAAAAGCTAAGGTTAGACCAAAGTTAAAAGCCATACAAAGGTTAAACAGAATAACAGCAGGGATGTAGAAAACAAGAAGGTTTCCTCCTGTGGAGAACACAAGTGCAACTACTGAACTGAGATGACCAGATGAATCCAATATATCACTTTGTGAGAGGAGAAAAGGATCTCGCACCACTGGAAAAACCACGTGCAATCAATGAGATAAATATGCATTAAACACACATTAAAATACACATACATAAACATTTCTCGTTATTACAATGCACACAGTTGACATCTCTTATGTAGGAAATCTGCAATTTAAATAAGTAGATTATATTCTATCCTGAATAAATGGATGGGTGGATGGATGATGGATATTTTAAAAATCCTTTGAGAGAAATGTTGGTGAAATAGCAGAAAACAAGTCAGAACTGATACATATGACAGAGAAATACAGAATATAAATATAAAAATGAGAGAAAAGAACAACAGATGTTTACATAAGCAAAGCTATAAATACACTATGTGCACAACAAACAACGTAGCTATACATAATACACTAATGTATTATTTGCACTTCAGTTCTCATTGTACTCTTATATTACAAAAAATGTGGTCTAGTTTTGTGTGTGCTCCTTCACAATAATTCATTTTTATAATAGTCCCATAACTGTCCAAAAGTGTTTATGTCCAGCCATATCTGACGAGGTTAACAAACGCTTCCAATAGCCTACTCAAAATTCTACGTACAATTATAGTCGGTTTGAACTAATTATAAATGAAAAACTAGGGTTATTGGCACAAAACCTTCCTTCTTTTAAACAATGGACTATTTAAAAGACTGCAGATTTTAAGACTTGTTGTTCGGGTGTTCAGAAACTCGTCTAGGAAGTTAATATCACAACGTAAAATTTCATAAACAGTGACAGATTAATAAATGCGATACAAAACTGCAGCGAGTAGACGCTTGTTTTAACTACAGTTCTATAACGCACTTACCAGCTGAAGAGCGCAGAAGAACATCAACATACACCTCCCCGAGCAGCAGCCCATCTTCACTATTCTCTCCGGTATAAACGTAAAACTCAAAATGGTAAATAAAACAGATTCATTTTTGAGGTAGCCTGTTTTTTGAGGTATTTGTCAGTAAGCTATGCTTCTCTTACAATGGGCTGTGATCATAGCTGTACATATCACATAGGGTTAAAAACAATATTAAGCGGTAGGCGCGGGTAACGAGGGTGAGATCGGGGGTAATATAAAATGGGGTGGGTCCTTAAATATAACAGCCACCGCCTCCCGGTGCGCTGAGGGAGCAGCAGGTGGAGCACTAGCGGCTGGAAGAGTTGGCAAATGATTAGATTTATTTACCTTCCATAGAAATCCAGATCTGACTACCATTAACGCGACTGGGTTGTTTAGGCTGGAATAAAGCAGGGGGTTAACGAATATTGAATATTCAGCATTTACATAGCTCACACTTTGTTTGTTATTTTAGCCTACAATATTTTCAGAGGCAAGTTTAAGGTGAATGATTTTGTAGAAACATAAAGCTTATCACATGGTAGTTAATTACAATGGGGGTAAAACTAAGGAAGTTTATGGTTAGCTATTTATAACATAACGTCCGAGTTGCTAATTTTCATTCGCTGTGAATGGTACGGTCAAGCAAAGTAAGATTTTTTTTGTGTGTGTGTGTGCAGTGCCTTAAATTGCAACCTGTTCCTCATATAATTGTTATGTAAGTTCAAAAGACTTATATAATGAACAAGTCTCATTCTTGGTGCCTTTTTTTTTTTTTTTTTTTTGAGTTTCCCAACCAACTAGTCCCCATCCACTTTCATTGAATGGAAGAGAGCTTGGACATTCTGCTTCTGGACGTATTCCACAGAACAAAATAATAAAGTCACACGGGTTTGGAACAACACTGATGAAAAAATTTCTTTGTAGCCTACTCCCTGAAACACTGAAAACTCAACACAAACACAAACGTCAGAACATCATATATGCAAAACACACTGGGTTTCCTTAGGATTTGTGTGTATATGTTTTTGTGTGTGAACTTTTTTTTTTAGAGTAATTAGATGTCAGCCTTGAGGTTGCATTTTTCATCATTTGGCCCCCCTACTTGACTAGCCCCTGCAGTGCCCAGCCATGTTCAGCACATATCACCCACCTGAACACAGCTGCCTGCTGCAGTGAGTATACGCTTGCTGGCACGGTCCGTAGTCCCACAGATGGGTGATTAACAGCAGGGTGCAGGGGTTTAGGTCTGTGAGTCTCAGTATGTGCTGATAAACAAATTTTCTATATTTAGAGAGAGCTGTAGGTTTGATTGGTGGGTTGGCATCTAGAACATGTTTGTGAATCTTTGCTCTCCTTTTGAGCCCATGTCTCTGTGTGTTTGTATAGCCTACAGATTCTTGTTATCTGGAGTTTGTAGCATTTAGGTTTGTAGGTTGATTAAATATACAAAATCATGCAAAACATACTATATGACATGAAATGAACTGTTCCTGTTGTGCAAATTAAACTATATAACATTAAATTAACCATTTATACAGCATGCTGGGAAGACACAAACTACTTAACAATAGATATTCTTTATATTGATGGTTCCATTAAGAGTCTTTAACATGCATGTACATTTTTGGATTTTACAAATGATTTTTTCATAATGGAGAAGCATTTTCTAGATTATTAAAATGTCCTTTACATTTAGACAAATTTTTTCTTTTAAGAACTGTTCACTGAAAGGCTCTTTGGGGAATACAAAAATGTGTTCCTGCTGCGAAACCCCCTTTTGGAACCTTTAATTTTAATGTTGATTAATTGGTCAAATATTGTTCAAGCTCATTAAACCATTCAACCCTGTTACCCAAGTTACTATAGTAAGAATAATCATTTAAAAAAATCTATCATTAATGAAACATGTTTAGCTATAAATGCCTATAAATTACCTTTTTATATTTTAATATAAATGTTGTCTAGAAACTAATTTTTATTTGTTTTACAATTCATTTTATATCCATTAACACCATAGAAAAAAATAAACAGCTCATATGAAGTACTTTTAAAGTATGGTAATATGGTAATCATTAAATATCATTACACTGATGGCAAAAAGTTTGGAATAATTCAGGTTTTCTAATGCTCATTATTTGATCAAAATACAGTATAAACAGTAATATTGTAAAATATTACTACAAAAAAACAACAACAAAAAAAACATATATATATATATTATCAAAGTAGGATGTATCATGGTACTACCAGTACTTTCTGTACTATTCACCCACTGGCTGTCATTCCCAAACTGTCCGCGCAGTGGCGCAAAACGCGAGCTCCAGATGCCAATGGAGTGGGCACCGCGCTGTCATATGGTACTGTCGCCGATGCTCGAGACAGGATTGAGGCTTGAGGAGGCTCAGAGGCTCAACGGAGGCAGTCGTGACGTGGTCTTGATATCACAACCGAGCCTAGACTTGGAATAACCCATCTGTGCGTTTGCACCTTTCACCTTGTGAGCGACGCTGCATGCACAGGAACAATGGGGATGGTCAGAGGTTGCGCTGAGGACGCCAGATGCCATACCGCACACATGTCCTCCCTAACATACGAATCCAGGCTCAACGCAGGTTATTGATTATGCTTGCGGGATCCGAACGGGAGCCAGACGTTTCAGCAGCAGCAGAGAGAGTGCAGGGAGGTGGACGCTGCGCGGCGACGCGCCCCCTGAATCCCTAAACTGAGTGAGTATCTTCAGCAGCATCTGTATACGCGTCTCATTGGCATGCACTTCTGCCTACGTGCTGACCACACAACGGAATCCTGTATTAAACGCATATCAGAAGAAAGTATAGCATGATCGTTTGCTGTTGGACGTTGGAGCATAACGCGTCTGGTTTATTTGAGATTAATGACTCGCATCATATAAATCAGACGACATGTGTGCAACAGCTTCAGTGTAGCTGCATTACCCTTTGTGATTCGACGCTTAATGAAACGATTTACACACTCTCACTCAGCGGAAACCAGCACTGCTCGATATCACATTTAATACCGTGAATTATAGAATCAATTTAGAGAACCGTGACATAGCCGCTCTTTTATTTGTTTCCCCTCAATTAAAAGGGATTTCGATGGAAACTATGAAGGTAGAATGACGTCAAAATATGTACACTTCCACAAATATTACCCTGCGTATGCAAATCTTTTTGACGTCATTCTACCTTCATAGAAACCTCTTGCCGTCTGCTGTAGGAGCTGGCCTTGAAGACGCGCCTGTACTGTGCGTGCATTTCCACTTTGATCTTGCGAGATTATTTCCAGAGTGCAGCGGTGATTGGCGGGACAATACCCACGGGAGCAACAAATTACTCGTGCTGAATAAGAGGTCGACCGCTGCGGGCCATAACATATCATGAATCCGCACTACACATCACATATGCGAGCCGGGAAAACAATGCTGTTGCATACTTGAAAAATACAGTAGCCTATTATCTCAGTTCTAACAGCTCACGTTTTAAAATTCATACCGGCCAGGCCGATTCAATATTCAAAATTGTGTGTCTGATTAAACCGCCGCAGTAAAAGCAGACTGAGCTCCTGTCTGCAAAAAAGGCGCAGTAGCCTACTTCAATGATGATGTATAATTTGGGCACGAGACGAGTCAATAAACGCACTGAACAGGTTAGGACGGCACACGCGGTGATTTATTGTTGCTCTTGCCAGATTAAATGTAAAAGTCTAAACAGAGCACTAATGACTTTGAATTATTCTGTATAGTCTGTATTTCGTTCGTGAATATTCCAAGTTAATGAACTGTTTGTTTACCCTTATATCCATCCACTGACTAATTTTGTTAACTTCGTTTCTTAGTGCGTGACTGCTTTCCTGACTGACTACAATAGCCAATAGCATTCGAGTGCGGCTTGTGAAAGAGCATATCATTGGTCGAATTTACTGAACGAACATGCCTCCTATACTGAACGATTCGCCGTTTTGAATCGGATCTACTCAGTGCGGAATTTTTTTCGTCAATGAGTTAATGTGTCATTTTCGTTCAGATAAGGCGTAGGCATAGGCTAATAAGATTCCTTTCGCTCACAAATGTGATTTTTCCGTAACCAAATGGTTAATTGATTCACTCATAACAGGTCCGGCTCCAGAATCAAATCACTGAGGGTGCTTCTTAAATTAGTGAGGT
>NW_015552843.1:1266632-1269654 GCF_001515605.1 Sinocyclocheilus anshuiensis | reverse complement strand
TATTAGTGGTGTCTGTTTATAAGTACTAAAAAGCTGTCACTCACCTTCAGTTCATAGCGATCTCACAAAGATAGCCTATACCTCAATACCTCAACAAAAACTCCAAGGATTTGAGCGGTGAGTGGATTCTAACTTAAACGCCTCTGATTCAAGAAATCAACAGATATACTGTGATTGGCTACATTGCTCAACACAGCAAAAACACGTTAAAATAGAAATTGGTCTCTAGAGCGCAAACCATAATGCACTGTATAGTTAGCAAAATCTGCAATGAAATGCAATTATTACTGCTTTAACTGAGGGTGCTATTGATTTCGTTTGAGGGTGCTTAGCACCCTCTAGCATCCCTGTAGAACCAGGCCTGACTCATAACACAAGACACTGGTTAACCTACTGGCTACGAATCTGAATTAATAATTTTGTGAACGGATTCAGAAAAATCCAGTGATTTAGTGTTGGTGATTTAATTTATTCACTGGAATTAATTAAATTACTAACACTTGTGTAGAGGGAAGGCTTGTCAATGTACCTGTCATACAAGACAGATGAAGGTTCTGAGTGTGTCAAGTATGTGAGTTTGTGAGAGTGGCTGCAGAGAATCAGACCATCGGGGCCAAACTGCTCAGTCATATAAGCTTCCTGTTGATTGGTGGAGACTGGAACAGATATGATGTCCCCAACCATGAGCATAAGAGAATGCAAGCAGAATGTTCTGTACTGTCCATTCAATGAAAGAGAAATCCCACATTGGCTCACATTCGGGAGGGGTAAAGAACTGTTTTCTATTTACATGTTTTTTTTTTTTGTCCAAATAGGCAAGAAGGCTGCACTGGTTGGAATCCCTGTTATTACAGGTTATAATATATAAGTTCATCTTCAAATTGACAACTGTCAAATTTAATCTTTTAGAAAAGCATTATGTTCAGTTCTTCTGTTCTGGAAACCTCTTACATGAATCACACACCTTGTCACATCTGAAATGTGTTTCCGCTGCACTCAATTTCCTGAAACTCTTGTTTATCCTGGGGTGGCCTATACTAAGTGAACAGAGCCTTCAGATTTTGAGAGAAGCGTCAGAGATTTGCTGTAGGTCTGTGACAGTGTGATAAGGCCCTGCAGGCAGACATCCATTAAACTTGAGGCTCTGCTGATGATACTGTGAACTGCAGAGGAGTTCCTTCTCTCAGCCTTATCGTGGAGCAGATGAGTGGTCATAGCTCCTCACAGGAGGAAACATACAGCCTATATTTGTCCTGGAACATATGTGTGTGTGCATATGCTTGTCTGTGTCCGTAGGGCTTTTAGACCTGCAATATCTGCCAGAAGAGCATTTGAAACCAAATCCTAATTATTTTCCCCAATTAAATCACCTATAGTTACAGATTGTGAGGGTGAATGTTTGCTGACTTGGCTTGAGAGTTATGTCCTGTGGAAGAGACCCTTTCTGATCAAACCAGTATGATTCAGCTACTAGCAAAACTACATTTCAACAGTCTCTTGGCGAGAGGTCAAGAGGTCCTTGTCTCCTCCAAACAAAGGTCGTGAGGCCAGGAATCTCTGGTGACCCTAAAATGTGGTATTTTGAGTCATTGTGTTTAGGTTCTCTTACAGTTTAGAGGCTGTTCATGACACCAGTAATTTGTCCACATTGTTTTTTTTTTCTAATTAATTGAACAGGTTTTTAAAATCACAAAAGAAAAAAAATCAAAATCATAAATACTATTAGTAGGCTATATAAAGGGGTGGTTCACAGTTTTTTTTTTAGGCTTGATTGTGTTTATGGGGTGCAGTCTAACATGTGTTAATTCTTCGTTTTTTAAAAAAACGCATGATTTTTCACATAATTTACCCTTATTCCACACCGCTCTGTCCCTTCTCTTGAGAAACGTGCTAATCATTTCCTACTTTTATGAAGCCCCGCCCTCAGAAATAGGCGATGGGCTCTGATTGGTTAGATAGCCCAGTGTGTTGTGATTGGCTAAACCGCCTCTAGTGCGCACCTAATGGTGCCGCCCCTCACCTTAGCGGCATGTGCTCCAGTTGTATTATAAACAATGGCGTCGTTAATATCGCTTATCAATTTGAGCCCGATTGAGAAGCAGAGGATATTATTGAAGAGGATTGTGCAGAACCTGTGCAAGCATGGCTTTTAATGGTAGGCCTATGTTTTTTGTTTGTTGTTGTCTCATACTTTTAGATATGCTGTTATTTGTAAATGCTACTGCTTATGTTAGCTTTTAATATACGGTTTTATCCTGATTAAAGCTTTAAAGGGGTCATATGATGTTGCTAAAAAGAACATTATTTTGTGTATTTGGAGGCGACAGGGACGAGGGACGTGCGGATCCATTTGCAAAGCTTTATTTCAAAGGCATAGTCAGAAACAGGCGAGGGTCAGACAATGGCAACAGGTATATTGAGGGCAAGACACAAGAATAATCCAGTAAATGGGCGTGGTCGATCTCCGGCGAACAATGTCCAAACAGGATAATCCAAAGGGTTAATCCAAACACAGGTGATGGTCCAGGCGAGGGGTAAACAGTATCCGAACAGGGTGAGATGAGAGGGGTAATCCAGGATGCACAGGCAAGAATCAGAACACGAGAAAATAGGCAAGGCAAGACTATGACTAGACTATGGAAAACTCAAACAATGACAGGGAACTGGCTCCGTCGCAGCTAGTTAATGAAATCCAAGTAAAAAAATGCTATAATTTTTGCACCTATAGGTGAAAAATCTTTTGATTTGATATGTTGCATGTTGCATTTAGCTAACAGCTTTTTTAAATCTCTGTATTTTAGCATTTGTTGATGGTGAAAATCAGTTATACTGGGATCCTGGTCTAAAAAAATATTAAAAATGCAAAACACACCTGATGCGAATTCTTTGCTCTTCATTTTCTATAAGCAGAGTTAACAGACCCTGTTGTATTTTCTTGTAATTTATTAGTCAAGTCAAGTCAAGTCTGCTTTATTGTCAATTCTTCCACATGTACAGCACATACACACAGAGAATTGAAATT
>NW_015552843.1:1263028-1264413 GCF_001515605.1 Sinocyclocheilus anshuiensis | reverse complement strand
ATGGTAAATTTTTGTTTAAATTGATAGTTTAGTTGTCCTATAAACTTAAATTGGTCATGTTCTTGTTATGCAGCTAGTTAATGAAATCCAAGTAAAAAAATGCTATAATTTTTGCACCTATAGGTGAAAAATCTTTTGATTTGATATGTTGCATGTTGCATTTAGCTAACAGCTTTTTTAAATCTCTGTATTTTAGCATTTGTTGATGGTGAAAATCAGTTATACTGGGATCCTGGTCTAAAAAAATATTAAAAATGCAAAACACACCTGATGCGAATTCTTTGCTCTTCATTTTCTATAAGCAGAGTTAACAGACCCTGTTGTATTTTCTTGTAATTAAAAGAAGGTACACCGCCATCTTGTGCCGACTAAACTGACTTGAACGCACCTGACGTCGTAATTATGACTTGTCAACTCGTAAGTACTAACGTCCCAGGAGGACTTGAACGCAGCATGAGTGGGTGTTATACAGTGTGTGTGATTGGTTTCAGGTGAACGTGTGATTAGTGAAATGGCTGCTGGAAAATGTAGTCCGGGGTGACATGTGAAAGTCTGTGTAGTGAGAGAGTCATTAAAATGGAAGAGCGACCTTTGGTGGTAATTGGACAGAAGTCCATGAACCGGATTCGTGACAACATGGAGGTGAGTAAATTATCAGGAAATTTTTATTCTGGAAGTGAACTAGTCCTTTAATGTCATTCCAATTGATCACTCCAATAAATCTCAAGGTTACACACATCCTCTCACCAATAATTTCCTTAAAACAAAAGAAAGAGTTTCAGACCCTATTTTTTACCCTGTTCATAGAAAGTGTCAGATACACAAGTGAATTCACTCCAGCAACTTAATTGAGCCGAGACGGTTGTTTCCTGTAACCCATTTAGGGAAATTTCGTGAGTAGAGTTACAGTATGTTGCTCTAAGCTACAGTTAATGGGTGTTTTGTTTACCTTTTTTTTACAGTGATGATGAATTTACATTACATTTTCTGAATAAAATCTGAGCGATGTTTGCTAGTGCAAAACGTCTCAGGTTACGCATGTAACCATGGTTCCCTGAGAACAGGGAACGAGACGCTGCGTCCTCTAGAGGGCGCTAGGGGAACGCCTTCAGCGTGACCGGTGTCTGAAGCATGAATGAAAAAACGACAATGCACTTGACATTGGCAGGCGGCAGCCTATGATGTAAACAATAAAGCGAGTGCAGGTATAAAAGCGCACCTGCGGAAAACGTCATCCACTTCTTTGTCTGAAGGAGACGTAGGCTCTCGTTCCCTATTCTCAGGGAACCATGGTTACTTGCGTAACCTGAGACATTCCCTTTCGAAAGGGAACTCCACGCTGCGTCCTCTAGAGGACGCTAGGGGAACGGTATACCAACGTCGCC
>NW_015552843.1:1258144-1259676 GCF_001515605.1 Sinocyclocheilus anshuiensis | reverse complement strand
AAGCGGAGCTCTGGGGAGTGGAGGCGTCAGCAGGATGACTCTCTTAAACGAAAGGAAGCCTAACAGCACCCATCCCTAGGAGAGAAGCTCCTAAGCGTGGAACTCTCAGCATGACGACTCTCTAAAACAAGAGGAGACCTGACTACACTCAGTGCTAGAGACAGTTAGCGAGGCTCACAAAAGAACCTACAAACTCATATTACCGCCAAAGACAGAGCTCTGGGGAGCAGAGGCTTCAACAGGATGACGCTCTTAAACGAGAGGAAGCCTAACAACACTCAGCCCTAATTGAGAAGCTCTAAAGAGTGGAGGTCCCCACATAACGACTCTCTAAACCGAGAGGAGACCTAGCTACACCCAGCAAACTCCCCTAAATGAGAGGGAGCCTAACAACGCTCAGCCCTAATAGAGAAGCTCTAAAAAGTGGAGGTCTCAGCATAACGACTCTCTAAAACGAGAGGAGACCTGACCACACTCAACGCTAGACACAGTTAGTGAGGCTCACGATAGAGCCTACATGCTAATAGTACTGTCTAAGCGGAGCTCTAGGGAGCGGAGTACACTGCCTAACGACTCAAAGTAAGCTAGGAAAGCTAGGAGTACTGACCATGCTCCTAAGTGCCGAACAGAGCTCTAGGGAGCAAGCACTCACCCTCTAAAAGCTCTAGGGAGCAAGCACTCAACATACCAACCCTCTAAAGCAAGGGGAGTGCAATCATCCACCCTTATGGATCAGCATACTCAGTACAAAGACACTCAAGTGAGGGGAGTACTCGAAAGCTTGACCTGAAGAGTGACTTATCAAGGAGGCCCACAAGAGCCTAACAACCTAAAACAGCCACAGAGCTCTGTTGAAAGAGAACTGTGAACTGTGATCTCAGCATAGCGACCCTCAAAGGGAGGGGGAGCTACCAGGCTCATGAACAGGGGAAGCTCAACTCTCTCGGCGAGAGGAGCAGAAACCATGCTCAACCTAAATATTCACGTACCTGGGCTGAGAGGATGAGGAGGATCAAAGGAGGCTCAAACAAGAGCCTAACAACTCAAAAAAACTTGCCATTACACCAAGTCAGGAGCCTCCTTCACCAATAATGTAGATATCTCACATTATACACAGTTCCTATTCTGTAAAATAAAATAAAACCAAAAAGGAATTCTGAAAGAGAAAGCACTCCTCATCAGATTCCTTCCATGCCCCGCCTACAATCCCTGTGATCGGTCTGATTAACTGCCTCAGCAGCCGTGAGACCCGAAACGCGGGTGAGAGGCGCTCAATTCTCGAAGAGAATCAGGCATACAGGCATTCTCAACACGATCACATCTCGCAGCGTGGCTAATCTCCGTCGAGAGCCAAACACACTCTGTTCAAACACTAAATTCTCTCAAGAATCAGGCAAGAACAGAAACCGCCGCGAATGCATTGCATTAAGCTTGTTCAACTCCCTCGAGAGGCAAACGCGCTCGTGCAAACGCTGACAAAAACTCAAATACAGACCTCTGTTCTAGTAGTTCCGCGAATGCAAACAGTGAGC
>NW_015552843.1:1252541-1257609 GCF_001515605.1 Sinocyclocheilus anshuiensis | reverse complement strand
TGAGGCTCACGATAAAGCCTACATGCTAATAGTACTGTCTAAGCAGAGCTCTAGGGAGCGAAGTACAGTGCCTAACGACTCAAAGCTGGAGTACTAAGCTAGGAGTACTGACCATGCTCCTAAGGAGCTCTAGGAGCTCTAGGGAGCAAGCACTCAACATACCAACCCTCTAAAGCAAGGGGAGTGCAACCACCGGATCAGCGTGCCACAGAGCTCTGCTGAAAGAACACTAGGAACTGTCATCTCAGCATAGCGACCCTCAAAGGGAGGGGGAGCTACCAGGGTCATGAACAGCTGATCAGGGAGGCTCACAGAGAGCCTCAAAAACCCTGAAATAACTGCAAATTAAAATACTGGGGAGCAGAGTGCTCAGTATAACTCTCTCCTCAACCTAAATATTCACGTACCTGGGCTGAGAGGATGAGGAGGCTCAAACAAGAGCCTAACAACTCAAAAAAACTTGCCATTACACCAAGTCAGGGGCCTCCTTCACCAATAATGTAGATATCTCACATTATACACAGTTCCTATTCTGTAAAATAAAATAAAACCAAAAAGGAATTCTGAAAGAGAAAGCACTCCTCGTCAGATTCCTTCCATGCCCCGCCTACAATCCCCGTGATCGGTCTGATTAACTGCCTCAGCAGCCGCGAGACCCGAAACGCGGGTGAGAGGCGCTCAATTCTCAAAGAGAATCAGGCATACAGGCATTCTCAACGCGATCACATCTCGCAGCGTGGCTAATCTCCGTCGAGAGCCAAACACACTCTGTTTAAACACTAAATTGTCTCAAGAATCAGGCAAGAACAGAAACCGCAGTGAATGCATCGCATTAAGCTTGTTCAACTACCTCGAGAGGCGAACGTGCTCGTGCAAACACTGACAAACACTCGAGTACAGACCTCTGCTCTAGTAGTTCCGCGAATGCAAACAGTGAGCGCATCCTAATCCCTCGTGAGTCAAACGCACGTGCTTCCGTACAGAAGGCTTGAAGACAAAGAAGAGGATGACGTTTTCCGCACGTGCGCTTTTATACCCGCACTCGCTTTATTGTTTACGTCATAGGCTGCCGCCTGCCAATGTCAAGTTCAGCACCGGTGTCGTTGAAGGCGTTCCCCTAGCGCCCTCTAGAGGACGCAGCGTGGAGTTCCCTTTCGAAAGGGAACTCTCCTTCACAGTCATGATAACAGGTGAAGTGGGTGGATCCCAGGGTGTTGCTAATGTGTTATGAGGTTTTTTTTTGTATTCGATTGATATATGGTTAAAAGGGTGTATACTGGGTGGTTGTTAGGGCATCTTTAGGTCAAAACAGCGGACCCTTAAGTTTGATCATTATATATGGCTCCTTCAATAGGATATTTTTCTTCATTTTTATACTTACTAAGCAAAAGTAAGTGTTATTTCTCTTCAACTTGGTAGGAGACAAAACGAAATACCCCTGGAGCCACAGTGCAGCCACAGTGCAGAACAGATAACAAAACATGTAACAGACAAATACAACTACAGGCAGTCCAGTGGACACACTGTAGCTGTAAATATGAACACACACTGCAGCTGTTCTCTGAAGTGAGTTCTAGTAGCATTAGCTGTTAGTGCTGTAGGATGGAAATAGTAGCAGCAGTACAGCTGTAACTAATAGTATCAACAGTCAATTATTCTTACTTCTTGAACAAGTTATAATCTTAGAACAAAGCAGTTATGTAAAGGTAACGCTGAGGAGTTTGGCTTTAAGGATGTGTTTGTTTTAAACTCAAGACAAGATGACAGAGGACACCCTGTTTTACCGCTTGCTTGCGAATAAATCATTTAACATCCCTCATGCTAACATGCTGCTCAAAGGAGACTTCAGGGCTGTTCACACATACAGAGATTTACAGCAACAAAGCAGCAGGAAGTCATTCATTTTCAATGAGAGTTGCTGATTTCTGATGACACGAATGTCAGCGACAGAAGTTGAGCGGTGTGCGATGCGGTCACGACTACCAATGAAAGAGCAGATAGTAATTTGCCCACTACAGTTACGGATACAGCATAGGAACGGCTACTAAAAATGTGTTTTTGTTTCATTATATTCATTTGTCGTTATAAGTTTTGCAGTGTAGCCTACATCTCATCTTATACCCATTCCCCCATTCTTTTTGCTGATGTAGAATGGACAGAAAGAGAAGGAAAAGAGTGAAAAGGGGAAAAACGAGAGAGGGAGGAGGCGAGAGAGTCATGTCTCGGGGGTTTGGGGGGACGTGCCAGTTTCTCTCTGACTGAAATCTAGGGCTTCACAGTAATTAAAACATGCCATTCCCCAATCTATCTCTGTTTCTCTTTCTTCTTCCCTGTTCCTGAGCTCCTTACAAACTGACACACTCGTTCTCTTTATTTCTCTGGGGAAGTAATTGACTGGAAAATAGAAGCTGGTATCTGACATAGAGATGGAGACCTGCCATTGTTACGTGATCTGATTTCGTTTTTTGTTAAAGAAACAAGATTAATTTCACACACATGCAACCCATAAAATAAATTAAATACAGAGAACCTCAAATAAAAAATATTAATCATGTGCTTTTGACCTGGAGTTACTGGAGTCTGGACATGCTGAGGCTTCATGGAGGACTCAAGAGACATGTAAGCTTTTGTTGTTTGATATTGCATATCTGCAACTACATACAACAACCGCTAGTTTAAGCATTGGATTTGTAAAACTGTTTTAAAGGAATAGTTCACCCAAAATATTTTTGTCATCATTTAAGGCCCGGGTATACTTCACTTTCCGCGTTCTGTTCCGTCTCGCGCACAGCCGCGTCCGCACAGCTTTCAAAGTATATTCAACCGCGGATGAGCACGGACGGACGAGCTTGACACATATGCGCAGTACCACCTACTCTGTCTCAACATTCACCTTGCGCATGCACTGTTGTACGCACACCGTCCGCGTGGTCTCAAAAAATTGCCTGCACACGGACGGGGTGCGCTGCTCTCCGCGAGCCCTCCTGATGACGAAAATGACGTAATGCGGACGTGGATGGCCGAAGTATACTTTGGCCTTTACTCGCTCTCATGTCGTAAAAAAAATATATTATGAAGAATTTTGAAGAACCAAACAGTTGTTGGGATCAGTTGTAGGGAAATAAATACTATGAAAGTCAATGGGGACAATCAACTGTTTGATTACCAGCATTCTTCAAAATATCTTCTTTAATGTTCAACATAAGAAAAAAAAACTTGTGCAGGTTTGGAATGACATGAGGGTGAGTAAATGATGAGAAAAGTTTTAGGTAAACTATCCCTTTAAGTATGTTGGATGGGTTTGGCTGGTTAGCATAGCCCCTGCTGTTATATATCATAACTAAACTAGTCTCAATAAGGATATTTCCTCAACATATATACTGTTAATAATTCATTACATTATAGATGTTTTACGTTCGCCAATATTAAAGATTTTTATTTATTTATTGATGAGTATATTTAAATTTACTAGTAGGCCTAATTTCTGAGTGAAAATTGTTTGTACAAGTTATCAAATAGTTTTTGATGTTTTATTTTTATTCATTTAGACAAAATAATACACAATTGCAGTCTGCTAAGTTCCAAAGTTCAGACTTTATTCAACAAACCCTGTTCACTTTATATTATTATTTCATCTCCTCCTCCTTCTGTGGCTTCACGGCTTCCTCTGTCAACCTCTCAGTCTTTTAATGAGCTGGTTTTGGTCTCAGACAAAACTCTGCAAGCTGGTTTTGGATACCAGACAAAACTGATATCTTCTGATGGGATCTAGTAAAGAGACTGGATCTAATTTCCAGGCGTTGAGACACAATCCAACATCGTATCTGCAATAGTTGTCTGCCATATCATGAAAATGATTATGTAGGTCTACTATAATTAAAGGGTTAGTTCACCCAAAAATGAATATATATATATAATCTGGAATCATTATCACATTTTAACAACCTATTACACATTTTTACTGGTTAAATTAATTTATACTTTAGTCATGAAGTTGTATGTAATAATTTCTTGTACTAATAGACCAAGACTTCTGTTAGTAGCTTTCAAGGCTAGAGGGGTTGTATCATTTGTGTTTCATTTAAAAATGTGTGGTGGACTGAAAGTCTCCAATTAAGAGCGAACAGGATGTTTTCGTTTTGCTTGGGTCACATTAATCAAATATGAAATGGTAATAATTTTAAGGGGATTGTCCTGGGTATCCTAAATAATAGCGCAGCATTAGCTGATTTGACCAATTAAATAGGATTTTGTCTTGCTCTAATGAGTTGGTTTTCAGAAAGGCAAATTAATCAGTCTGAGATTAAAGACAGGGACTCAGTATCAGAGACAGGCTCTGCTTCTTCCCAAACAGTATCTGTGTAATTACACAGGAAACAAGCTCTTTACTGTTTAATTAGCCAAGCAAAGACAAGATGTAGATTTAGCCACAAACTCCTCACACTTGCCAAGTTCGACTCGGTCCAGAAAGTGTGATGGGAGTTTAACTGTGCTATTTTTGAGAGATAGTTGAATTTGAACTTTGACAGAACACGTGTGTGCATATACAGTGGTGTGAAAAAGTGTTGGCCCCCTTCCTGATTTCTTATTTTTTTGCATGTTTGTCACACTTTAATGTTTCAGATCATCAAACAAATTTAAATATTAGTAAAAGATAATACATTAAAGGGTTAGTTCACCCAAAAATGAAAGTTAGCTTGTGTTTTACTCACCCCCGAGGCATCCTAGGTGTATATGACTTTCTCCTTTCAGACGAATCAAGTCGGAGTTATATTAAAAATTGTCCTGGCTATTCCAAGCTCTATCATTGCAGTCAGCAGGTGTTGCAGATGAACAGTCCACAAGTCGTCAAATAAAGTGCGCATTCATAATAAAACGTCCCTCACATGGCTCCGGGGGTTGAAAGACCTTCTGTAGTGAATCAATGCGTTTTTGTAAGAAAAATATCCATATTTCAAATATAATAAACACTTTTCTCTCACTTCCGTTATCTTTCATACTTGGAAGGCGTATTTCATACATACTGGGCTAGCTAACCAATCAGAGCCCATTGCCTATTTCTGAGGGC
>NW_015552843.1:1252030-1252391 GCF_001515605.1 Sinocyclocheilus anshuiensis | reverse complement strand
GTGAGGGGCGGTACGTTTAGACACGCACTAGAGACGGTTTAGCCAATCACAACACTTAGCTAGCTAACCAATCAGAGCCCATCGCCTATTTCTGAGGGAGGGGCTTCATAAAAGAAGGAAATTGATCAGTGCGTTTCTCAGAGAAAGGACAGAGCGGTGTGGAATAAAGGTAAATTATGTGAAAAATAATGCTTTTTTTTTTTTTTTAACGAAGCATTGACATATGTTAGACTGCACCCCATAAACACAGTCAAGCCTAGAAAAAAGCCAGTGAACCACCCCTTTAATAAATATTTATGATTTGAAAGTTACACAGGTCAGTATCAGCCAGAATTTTAATATTGCTACATCTCTACCTAAT
>NW_015552843.1:1212837-1250522 GCF_001515605.1 Sinocyclocheilus anshuiensis | reverse complement strand
ATCTCAATAGGATTCAGGTCAGGACTTTGGCTAGGCCACTCCAAAGTCTTCATTTTGTTTTTCTTCAGCCATTCCGAGGTGGACTTGCTGGTGTGTTTTGGATTATTGTCCTGCTGCAGAACCCAAGTTTGCTTCAGCTTGAGGTCACGAACAGATGGCCTGACATTCTCCTTCAGGATTTTTTGGTCTTGTCTTCCAGGTCCTGAAGCAGCAAAACAGCCCCAGACCATCACAGTACCACCACCATATTTTACTGTTGGTTGATGTTCTTTTTCTGAAATGCAGTGTTACTTTTACGGCAGACGTAATGGGACACACACCTTCCAGAAAGTTCAACTTTTGTCTCGTCAGTCCATAGAGTATTTTCCCAAAAGTCTTGGGGATCATCAAGATGTTTTCTGGCAAAACTGAGACGAGCCTTTGTTCTTTTTGCTCAGCAGCGGTTTTCGTCTTGGAACTCTGCCATGCAGACCATTTTTGCCCAGTCTCTTTCTTATGGTGGAGTCATGAACACTGACCTTAACTGAGGCAAGTGAGGCCTGCAGTTCTTTGGATGTTGTTGTGGGGTCTTTTGTGACCTCTTGGATGAGTCGTCGCTGTGCTCTTGGGGTAATTTTGGTCGGCCGGCCACTTCTGGGAAGGTTCTCCACTGTTCCATGTTTTTGCCATTTGTGAATAATGGCTCTCACTGTGGTTCGCTGGAGTCCCGAAGCTTTAGAAATGGCTTTATAACCTTTTCCAGACTGATAGATCTCAATTACTTTCTTTCTCATTTGTTTCTGAATTTCTTTGGATCTCGGCATGATGTCTAGCTTTTGAGGATCTTTTGGTTTACTTCACTTTGTCAGGCAGGTCCTATTTAAGAGATTTCTTGATTGCGAACAGGTGTGGCAGTAATCAGGCCTGGGTGTGGCTAGAGAAATTGAACTCTGGTGTGATAAACCACAGTTTTAACAGGGGGGCAAACACTTCTTCACACAGGGCCATGTAGTTTTGGATTTTGTTTTCCCTTAATAATAAAAACCTTCATTTAAAAGCTGCATGTTGTGTTCACTTGTGTTACCTTTTACTAGTGTTTAAAGTGTGACAAACATGCAAAAAAATAAGAAATCAGGAAGGGGGCCAACACTTTTTCACACCACTGTATATGTTTCTGTGATGACTAAAAGAGCCTGAGTCTCATAAACAACATAAGGTCCGGTCCACATTGCAGCTTATTCTGGCCAAGAATCGCCCACTTAAGACAGGAGCAGACCAACATGTATTGATTATACCACAATAATAGTGTCGTCTTATTTGCAGACTAGAAAAACAATAACAGTTTTATAATTTATGGCCGTTATTAATGGAAAGACTCAATGTAGTAAGCCATAAATCACACTGAAATGCCGCTCATGTTCTGTAGATGCAGAATATGGCAATATGTTAGAAAGTTTAGCATCTATAATACATTTGATTGGGTTTATGTAACAGTCTACTTTAGTCGCATATTCACGTGCTAAACAGCACCTATTGTCAGTGACTGGGACTATTTTATTCACCCAGCTCATGCTTGCCTAGGTCTCTGCATGAAAAACATCATTATAGGGAATGACTTCACAAATCAATGGGACTAACATGTGATTCGGCCATTCAGTGGGGTGAAACACAGTCACATCAAGCTCCATCTGGCCTCAGACTAATGATGTGCTCATGACAGAACAATCCCTGATGGAGTGCTTGGTTTCAGCATTGTCCTAGCCCCTTTCTTTCCAGAAACACATAGGACAACATACTAGTACAAGTTTGCAATATGAAGGATTGTTTTGCTTTTGTTTAAATAGTCGTCATTTAGCAAATACTTTATATCTGAATCATGACAAAACTCTTCAATAAAAAACAAAATTTTTGTCCTAGCTACAAACATGTTGTGACAGGATATTTTGATGAGTGTTTGGTGTCTATTTTTGCTGCATCAAGCTGGGAAGCCCCACTGTGACATCTCATTGGTCCAAATTCTTCCTGCTCATACAGAGTTCTTTAGTGCCAGTACACTTTTAAGCGGCATTGGTTGATACTGTAGAAGTATTTTTTTCATTAATTTGTCCCATAGGGATTTAAAAAAAGTCTTCGTTATAGCATTATAAGCCATGAACCACGGTGAATCACAACAATTCAAACTTTTATTTAAAGCAAAAATGTTTTTGAAAACTGGACAAAAAGGTACAAGACTGTGTACAGGTTTAGTGAAGGAAAGAACTACAATCCCATGAAGCATTGCGAATAACAGTTAAATTAAAAATGAAAATATGCAGTGTTCGAATTTTGTCAAAGCTCTTGATTTTTTTAAGGCATTTTTACCTTTGTAAAGCCATTTTATTCTAGAAGTGTGTCCAATTCTTACATTTAATCAATAAAGTCAATTACAATAATAAGTAATTTGGGACTGTTACCAAACAAATAAAATCATTATCAACAAAATTCATGCAATGCAGAGGATACAAAGAAGCTGCATCTGAAGTGGCTTTTAGATGCATATACACACTGTTTAATGCAAGGCATAAATGCTTTAACCTGCAGTTACAAATGCATAAATGTTACCCTGGACCACAAAACCAGTCTTAAGTCGCTTGGGTATATTTGTAGCAATAGCCAAAAAAACATTGTACGGGTCAAAATGATCGATTTTTCTTTTATGCCAAAAATCATTAGGATATATGAAGATACCATGAAGATATTTTGTAAATTTCCTACCGTAAATATATCAAAACTTCATTTTTGATCAGTAATATGCATTGCTAAGAACTTCATTTGGACAACTTTAAAGGCGATTTTCTCAGTATTTTTTTTTTTTTGCACCCTCAAATTCCAGATTTACAAATATTGTCCTATCCTAACAAACCATACATCAATGGAAAGCTTATTTATTCAGCTTTCAGATGATGAATAAATCTCAATTTCAAAAAATGTACCTTTATGACTGGTTTTGTGGTCCAGGGTCACAAATAATGTTTTGATATTTTAATCTTAAAACGTTGAATACTGATATTTGAAATGATTTAAAAAATATATATAAAAAGGTACTTTAAAATGTGAAATTAAAACCGCCAGTAGGTGGCAACAAGTCACTGTTAATAAGTGAGTCATTGCGATTGAACCGAATCATTTAAACAATTGATTCATTCAGGAACGAAACACTGTCATGTTTTTCAGAGACGCAAAACTGTGCTGTGGCTTTGTTTGGAACCATTTTTGTTGGCGAAATAGACCAAAAAATAGCCAATATGGTGTCTAAAACGTAAGTCTCTTAATATTAACTTCTTGTTCATTGAACTGTTGTATAAAATCAATATCACATTTATGAATTTTGCAAAAAAAAATGTCACTCTTCGTGTGATATTGATCAACTATATGAAATGATATAAATATATACATTTTCTGCCCCCATATCTTGAATTTTGGGAGCATTCTAAATTAATTTTAATAAACTGAATCATGCAGTGAAAGAACGCGCACTGGTCTAACAGTGGTCTCTACCAGTGGTGGAAAGAGTACTGAAAAAATATACTCAAGTAAAAGTACCATTACCTTCCAAAAAATGTAGTGTGAAGTAATTTGGGACTGTTACCAAACAAATAAAATCATTATCAACAAAATTCATGCAATGCAGAGGATACAAAGAAGCTGCATCTGAAGTGGCTTTTAGATGCATATACACACTGTTTAATGCAAGGCATAAATGCTTTAACCTGCAGTTACAAATGCATAAATGTTACCCTGGACCACAAAACCAGTCTTAAGTCGCTTGGGTATATTTGTAGCAATAGCCAAAAAAACATTGTACGGGTCAAAATGATCGATTTTTCTTTTATGCCAAAAATCATTAGGATATATGAAGATACCATGAAGATATTTTGTAAATTTCCTACCGTAAATATATCAAAACTTCATTTTTGATCAGTAATATGCATTGCTAAGAACTTCATTTGGACAACTTTAAAGGCGGTATTTTTTTTATTTTTTTTTTTTTGCACCCTCAAATTCCAGATTTACAAATATTGTCCTATCCTAACAACAATGGAAAGAATGGAAAGCTTATTTATTCAGCTTTCAGATGATGAATAAATCTCAGTTTCCAAAAATTGGCCCTTATGACTTATGGTTTTGTGATGCATAAATAATGTTTTGATATTTTAATCTTAAAACGTTGAATACTGATATTTGAAATGATTTAAAAAATATATATAAAAAGGTACTTTAAAATGTGAAATTAAAACCGCCAGTAGGTGGCAACAAGTCACTGTTAATAAGTGAGTCATTGCGATTGAACCGAATCATTTAAACAATTGATTCATTCAGGAACGAAACACTGTCATGTTTTTCAGAGACGCAAAACTGTGCTGTGGCTTTGTTTGGAACCATTTTTGTTGGCGAAATAGACCAAAAAATAGCCAATATGGTGTCTAAAACGTAAGTCTCTTAATATTAACTTCTTGTTTATTGAACTGTTGTATAGAATCAATATCACATTTGTGATTTTTGCGAAAAAAATGGCACTCTTCGTGTGATATTGATCAACTATATAAAATTATATAAATATATACATTTTTTGCCCCCATATCTTGAATTTTGGGAGCATTCTAAATGCATTTTATTATACTGAATCATGTAGTGAAAGAACACTCTAAATGAGCATTCCGTCTAGCTAGTGTTAAAGCACTCACAACTCTTATAATCAATGAAGCTGTCCATACACGGTATGATAAATGAATCTCTAACTTACATCGTACGTACATCTGCACTTTGTTGCTTATGATGAGGGAATTCGCGAGTTTCAGTCTGAACAAAACTCTGGGGTTTCAGCGATGACTAATCTGAACGCCTCTGAGTGGCCACTGCATTCCTAAGATCAACAGAATCGTGTGTGATTGGTTATAACGAGCAACACTGTAAAAACGCGTAAAAATAAAATATGATGTAACATAAGCAGGTTTAAATTTAATACAGCAATCAAAACTTCATTTTAAGTATTAAAGTTTTATTGAAAAACCAGGGGACCCCCCCAAGTATATTTTTTGGGTGTTATGGGGGGTCCCTTAATGCTTATGGGAGGTCTGGGACCCCCCCCCCCCCCCAACAGGCAATCTAACAGGCAATCTAGAGAAAGAGAGAAGCTTTCAGTCATTTTGCATTTAATTTGTCTGTAGGCATTAAAGATATGAGAAGAATGTCATTGCCAATAATGAGATTTGAAATATGCCATAGGCACTCTAGACAAATTGTGAGTAAAACATCTCTTATACTATGATTGAATATTAGCAATAGATATGTTCCTTCAAAAACTGCATTAAGTCAGAATACCTATTGTTACTTTTAAATGCCAAACCTTGACCCTTTGAACCAACCAACTAATCAGTTAATGCATAGTCACATTAGCGAAGTTTCAGCAAAACTGCTGGCAAAAAAAGATCCATTATTGTCAATAGTGTAGTGATGTATGAAGCACAGCTCTCAAAGAAGTCACTTTCAAACCAAGCAGATTTCTGCTGGTCAACAGCCCAATGTAGCAAATTTGCCAAATCTGCATTGGGAAATCTTTGTCCTCACAAGAAATTGCAGACTGTGTGGATTCTTACATACATAAAATAAGGGAAGACCCCATATTTAATTGAAAACGGATGAAAACAAGGCTTTCAGACTTTCTTGCACTGTCTTAGATCATGTAAAAACAATTGTCAATACTGTTTTATGGAGTTTTTTCTGAAAGCTTTTTGGAAAGATGCTTCATCAGCTGAACAATTGGCAACAGTACAATCCACTGAACACACTGTACTTCTATCCCTCACAGCCTTGTTTTCATTCCTGTCAAAAATTAAATATGGCACTACCCTGACTAAAGTCTGTTGAAAAGACTGAATTAATTTGCCGAACGGTAAATGTGATCACACCTTTAGTCGATTAAAATGTGCGTGAGAATTAAAAAGGAACCACATAAAGGACTCGAGCTGTTCATAAACCAAGCTGCAAACACCTAAGACTGTGTCCCTACTCACCCACTGAGGAGATCCTGTTTAAACAGATCATTAAAACCATGATGCGCCACAAGAGTCGGGAGGGAAGGATTGAGAAAGTGAAGGTGAGAGACAGCGAGAGCTTCATTAACACAAAATACACAGAGATGTTGGGAGATATGTTACTAGCCTATACCAACAACATTACATCAGGTTACTCTAAGAATAGGTGCACATTTTTGGAGGTTTTGTTATCCCCAGTGTATATTTATTTAATTTTGCTATAAAAAAAAAAACACACACACACACACACACACACACACACACACACACGTACGTACGTGTATGTGCTGTCAAATAAATCTTAACTAAAACTCAAATTTATGTGAGAGTGTGGATGCATGCCTTAGCCTAGCACAGCAGTTTTCCTTACTTTAAGCTGGCAGCCTTTGAACACAGTCTCTGTTTTCTGTGTATAAACAGGGAGTCAGTGCATGATGGATCCACTCATTAATCTTCAGGCATGTTCTTTCATTGATGCATACTCAAGAGACCTGTGTACAGTTTAAAAGGGGTCACCGGGAATTCAGGTGCAACTCAGGGCAAGTATGCATGTGCACTACACTTCTGACAACTGCATTATAGTAAAAAGGCCTTTTTTTCAGGCTGACAAAGAGCAAGACACAATGAAAGAGATTTTTTTCCCTTGCATTGTCCTAGTATTTCGACACGCTGTTGTTTGCTTGAGCTTGTGAGGTATTTTTAGCTCTTATCATGACTCACTTCCCTTTGATATTACTAAACCAAGAGCCAAAATAATTAAAACTGGGCTAATTCCTTATCTGACAAAATCCACGTACTTCATCTCATGCATGATGCCTGTAAGGTGTAAGTCAGAAATAGCCATAGAATTCCTTGGACAGCCACCAGCAGTACAAGTCTTCATGTTGAAAAATAAAGGCTGGATTGTGTGTGCAAACAAAAGGTGACTGAACGATTCAGGACTTGCTCTCCATTCAAAAGCAGTGGCCTATTCAGAAGATTTCTGATGTAATGGAGAAAGTTGGACAATTGGAGAAGTGTACGCAATAACGCAATCAAGTGTGTAGACTGTACTATACATTTGCCTCACATGGGTTCAATTCAATGCAGCTGTTCTCCTGCACCGTCATCTGCGATGCCCCTTATAGAAAAAAGAAGAGCATATATATATATATATATATATATATATATATATACATGATGCACAGTAGCAGGTTAGACATTGTTGCCATTAGTTTCTACATGTTCATCACGGATTGCCAGGGGCCTCCAAAGCCTCAAGCTGTGTGTCCTGACACTGTCAAATGAAGTTTAACACTTGGGCTCCTGGCAAATACAGCACAAGCTGACCATATTGGCCCCTGGGACCCATGGCGCATTTAGCAGTAGCTGAACACTTGGACCCCCGAGCCCTGCGACACTTTCAGTATGAGCTTACTATGATGGGACCCTGCTACTATTTTAGTCATCTAATGTTATTCTACTAAATCAAGTGTTCTTAAAAACAATGTAATTTAACAGTTGGCAGAGCAAGGGGCAAGACCATGAGTGTACTGTCATATACAATAGAGAGCAAAATATAGTGTTTTTTCCTAGCACTGTAACTGTTTAGAAAGGGGCTTTAAAGTGAAGTGTAAAAGCTCAGCCTTTCAGCAACTGCATTTACTGTCGCTTTTTCACGGCGACAGACAGGTGAGGTACCTGATGCTCATGAATCTTTGCATGAAAAGTGAAAAATGCCCCCTAGTCTGAGACAAATGATTCCACACAAACGCTGAGTGACAGTCAGTGGGCAGAAAATGACACGCTGTGGGAGAGAAGAGAGAGAGACCTGCAGGAGACACACACAAGGAGAAAGACAAAATAAAAGTGCTAGAGTGAGACAGAGAGAGAACAAGAGAAAGTGTGGGGGAGACTCAATCTCTGTCATTCATTCACACTCTAGAGAATGGCTGCAGGGAGGAATGAAAGAGTATGATTCGTTTTTGTTATCCCTCTGATGGGTGAAAAAGGCTCGTTTTACAAAGCAAAAGAACTGATTCTAGCACCTTCACTTTTCTCTTTCAGATCTTGTGGACAGTGTTTGAGAGAGTGTGTGCATATGTGTGTGCGTGTGTGAGGGCGAGCGTGAAAGTGTGTGTGTTAGCACTTCCACATGGCCTCCATGCAGGACGGGGTGAACTTCTCTGCTCATCCCTACGGCAAAGTACTGCTGCTGGGGGCCATCGCCGCCGCCTCAGCCTTCGTTGTCACCATCCTCATCGTCGTGCTATGTGTGGGCTGCCAGAGGTGAGTTGCAAACACAAACACATATGCTCATATGTGACCTGTCCTAACAAACCATACATCAATGGAAAGCTTATTTATTCAGCTTTCAGATGATGAATAAATCTCAATTTCAAAGAATTTACACTTAAGACTGGTTTTGTGGTCCAGGGTCACATATATAAAATGCTCTGACTGCTTGCCCTCTTTGGTTGGTTGGAGTTTATTTGGTGGTTTATTTGTTTAGATTCATATTCTTCTTGTTTAAACCCCAACCCTAAAATGCATAACTCATCCTGCTTTTGTGTTGTGGACTTAATACCTTAAATCATGCAGCTCATTGATGAGAGGCTTACGATTTTTCCTGGTGTACAAAAAAACTAAGCCAAATTGGCGAAAGACTTCCATAGACTTGCCCTGAAGGATTAACCCCAATCATAATAGCAATCATCTAGAAATGCTTTAGCAACCCCCCAGAACACCACAGAAATCAACCATATAGCAACACTCCGGTAAACTCATAAATATGATATTGATAATTTGGTTCTTTCATACGCTACTGTTCAAAAGTTTAGGGTTTTTTTTTATTTATTTTTTAATCTTTCTCTTGAATGTGTGGGGGAAGTTGTGGCATAATGGTTAGAGAGTCAGACTCATAACCCAAAGGTTGCGGGTTCGAGTCTCGTACCGGCAGGGATTGTAGGTGGGGGGAGTAAATGTACATCGCTCTCTACCACCTTCAATACCACGACTGACACCGAGGCACCGAACCCCAACTGCTCCCCGGGCGCCGCAGCATAAATGACTGCCCAGTGCTCCGGGTGTGTGTTCATGGTGTGTGTGTGCACTTTGGATGGGTTAAATGCAGAGCACTAATTCCAAGTATGGGTCACCATACTTGGCCACATGTCACGTCGTAAGGTATATTGTGAAATATTATTACATTTTTTAATTTTAATGTATTTTAAAGGGTTAGTTCACCCAAAAATGAAAATTCTGTCATTAATTACTCAGACGAAAGAAAATGTGGAATAAAGTCGTTATTTTTGTTTTCTTTGCGCAAAAAAGTATTCTCGTAGCTTCGTAACTTTACTGTTGAACCACTGATGTTACACGGAGTACTTTGTCGATCATCTTGGTACTTTTCTGGACCTTGAACGTGGTAGTTACCTTGCTGTCAATGGGAGGGTCAGAGAGCCCTCAGATTTCATCAAAAATATCTTAAATTGTGTTCCGAAGATGAACGAAGGTCTTACGGGTTTGGAACAACACGAGGGTGAATAATTAATGACAATATTTTATGTATTTTCATTCTGTGCTAGAGACATTTTTTTTTTCCCAGCCCATTGCATTCAATAAATTATAACACTGGTAGATCTTAACTTCTGAGGCAGGCTTTAATTTAGTACAGTATTTCTGAATGAAGAAAAAATGACATCTAATGGCAGAGAATTTGACTAACATGTTCACACCGAGCTAGCATTCTCATACTTGTAACAGTGTGCTTTGCACTGGAAATCTTCATATTGTCAACTTCGCAGAAAATGCTCCTGTAATATGAAGCTACATATCCCACTGCTGCCATGTGTGTGTTCCAAGATGAAAGCCAGAGATCACCTGTCTTCACCCGTCAATGTCACTAAGGCCTTTAATAGAGCTTATTCAAAAAGTTCACCCACGCCTCTTTCATGCTCACTGCGTAATGGTGGGGACATCATTTTGACATGGCAGTGATGTTTAAACAGGAAGTGGCTGTTTTTTTTTCTTTTCCATTCATGTCTCTCTTGTTCCACCGATGATAGCACAGAGCACGCTGTGTGAATGCTAATGTCTCATTTTGTCAAAGCACATGATGCATCTGGTAGTGGGAGGACAAAGAAAAAGTATTAGAGGAATGAGAGATGGAGGTGAAGAAAGACAAGTGAAGAAGTCACTGAGAAAGACAAGAACAAGGGTTGAAGGAAATACATATAAGAAAGACATTGCAGGGAAAAAGTAAATGAGAAAATTAGAGAAGATGTTGGAGGTATTGTGAGTTATTTATAGCTTGCAAATGAATACTGAACACTACAGTCAAAGGTAGACTCAGTAGTTCACTAAAAAATGAATAAAGCTGATACGTTTCACAAAACCAGTTGGAATGATTAGTTGACAAATCAGGCTGAGCTAGTTCTCAGTAGGTGGGTTTCCATTACAGATTGCAAACTTTTGCGATATTATATAAATGTCGATAAAAAAACTAGTGAAATGATGGTGTTTCCATTAACCGATGTTATGCAAATAAAACAATTTTTTCCTCTTGTGATAAGTCATAGTGACGAATGTTGGTAGGTTTACATTTATTGCAGCCACTGCACTAGCAATTATCTTTAATTGAAGGAGACGTAAGTGTGTATCTTTAGCAAAGCAGTGTGGAAAGCCGCTTCTGGGACACTTCTGAAATGTGCCGCGGCGCGGCTGGTATAAACACAAGCATTGACTAGAGTAGCCACAGTCAGCTCTGCCTTAATGCGCTGCAGAGGGGTTATCCAAGCGTTAATGGCAAGGAAAGCCCCTAAATTTGAGAGTGGCCACGTATGAGGTGTTTCTTGGAGGTTATAATACATTAAAGCATTGGTCTCAAACTCAATTACTGGAGGGCCACAGCTCGGCACAGTTTAGCTCCAACCCTAATAAAACACACCTGATCCAACTAATCAAGGTCTTCAGTATCACTAGAAACTTCCAAGCAGGTGTGACTTGGGGCTGGTTCGAGCTAAACTCTGCAAAATGACTAAATGTAAATGTAAATGTAAACTCTGCAGAGCTGTGGCCCTCCAGGAATTGAGTTTGAGACCACTGCATTAAAGAATGATCATGTGATTTTTATGTACGCCAGGTAACCTGTAAATGAGAAAAAAACAAAAACGTTTCCATTGCCTTAAAAACCCAACTTATGCGAGCATGAAAACCTTTTTGCAATATATGGGAGTTTTTGCAAAATTTACGTTTCCATTGGCCGTATTTTCAATTCACAATTTCAATTTGTGCAATTTGAAGGGTAATGAAAACACATCTAGAGACTTAGTTAATCTTTTTTTTTTTTTGGCATTCTTGCATTTTTCTTGATAGGACAGCGGCGATCCAACATGAAGTGATTGGGAGAGAGAGAGAGGGATGGGATCGGTAAAAGTCCACAAGGTGGGATTTGAACTTGGGACACCTGAAGTGCAACTGTGCCATATGTTGGCACGCTACCCATGAGGCTATTGGCACAGACAGATAGTCACGTACTCAGTGATTCTTTTGTAGTGGTTAACAGACCACTGATTGGGAAGATGATCAATTTTGGCGTATTTGCAGGGGTGTGAAGTAACGAATTACAAATACTCACGTTACAGTTGTTGCTTGTTGAACTTGTTGACTTTTGATGAGTTTGAGCGCGTGATGCGCGCTGTGAAAAAGTGTGTTGGAAACACAAATTGAGAACCAATCTGCACCTTATTGATGACCCGTGGCGTTAATATACAGCATCTGTGCCAGCGCGTGATGTAATAAAACTGCAGATCGCTAATAAATGTTTTATTTATTTATTTATTTTTAATCAATTTTATACAATCTGCCTTCATTTAGCAAGTGCACTCGCGCATAAAGGGGGTAGAATCCACAGCTCAGTACTCACTACTCACTACTCATGAGTACTTTTAAATAGGCTACTCTTTTACTCTTACTCAAGTAGTTTTTTGGACAAGTACTTTTACTCTATTCACACTACATTTTTTGGAAGGTAATGGTACTTTTACTTGAGTATATTTTTTCAGTACTCTTTCCACCACTGCCTATTTGTCATACAAGGCAATTAAATATAGTGTGTTAGTAGTATGGGCCACTTTTATGATGCTTTTGCATCATTTCTGAAGCTTGAAATCTCCCATTTATTGTAACTACATGGTAAATCAGAATTTTTATTTGGGTGAACTGTCCCCTTCAAGGCCAAATTCAAGCTTATACGGTCACTCTTCCTCACTGACCTTCCACATCATTTATCATATTATTAGATCTGAAATATTCAGCATAGTATATTTACTAATGGGTTTAAGAAGCTGTACGTGTATACTATATATTTATTTCAAAAAGTTTTTGAGAAGGCTAGATGTTCTTGTGTGATATTATACTAATGTTTTTTTATTCGGTTATGTCTTAAAAAACAAATATCAATGATTCATGGGAAATTCAGTAATGGCTTTAGTACTTTACCAAATCTACTTTGTATCAATTTCGCACTGCTGGTCGGCAGATTTCAGATACCTACATTGTTCCTGTAATCTTATCAAAGCAATGCAAGCAATCAGACGGGAACCACTGACATAAACAGATGTCTGGTCAAATTTGGCCGAACATTCCGGGCAATGGGTCTGGATCAGGGCCCTGTGTATGTGTGAGAGAGGAAAGTTTAGATTCTTGAGTCACTGACAGACATGACTGTTTACTTCTTGTCTTCTCATGAAGAAAATTATCCTCAGCATCCATTTAGCTATTTTAGTGATGTTTGAATTGTATTATGTTGATTGTTTGATTGATTTTCTTTGTGGCTGAGATTTGGCCTGCACACCATTGCGCCGCAGTTACTCAGAGGCCTGTTAATCATCCAGTGAAAGCCTTGTTGTTTCAAATGCCAATCTGGACTCATTTTGAGGACAGTGCATCTTGAAAGCACTTGCACGGTTACTTCTGATCAAATGACTTCACTCAAACAGTTTATAAAAAAACAACTGCCTTGAATCCTTCGAGTAGCCTAATTGAATTGAAATGTGCATTTTCTTTCTGCACAAGATAAACAGTTGGAGCTACTAAAGTAAATTGAATCAGGGGCTCAAATGAGTCAGCGCATTCAGTCTCCATAAATCACTGGGTAAACGGAGCATTTGAAGTTTGAACCTAACATTCTAAATTTTTTCGATTTGGAACAGCGTGGTTTACATCTCGCTGATTGTGTCTTGCAGGAAGGGGAAGACGCACAATGGCCCTGGAGAGGAGAGGAAGCACAGGCTCATGGACATGGTGAGCATTTTTAAGTCTCTTCTCTTCTGTTCTGCTGCCTTTTTTTCCATTTTCTCATTGGGTGTTATTCACTAATAATTGCACACAGCTTGTACTGCCATTTCTCAAACATATCTTCATCCATTAAGTTATCTGTTAGTATATACACACACTATACTGTATATAGCCTATTTCTGTTCAGTTTGGGGTCAGTTGGTGTTTTTATAACAACTTGTTTTGATTTATTTAAATCCAAATTTTCAGCAGCCATTACTGCAGTCTTCAGTGCCACATGATCCTTCAAAAATCATTCTAACATGCTGATTTGGTGCACTGGAAAATTTCTTATTATCAATGTTGAAAACAGATGTGCCACGTATTTTTTATTTTTGAGGATTCTTTGAAAAGAATGGAAAGTACAACATTTATTTTAAATAGAACTCTTCTGTAACATTATACATTTCTTTACTGTGTCACTTTTGAGCAATTTAACGTGTCCTTGCTGACTAAAAGTATTAATTTCTTTAAAAAACAAAATCCTACTGAACCCAAACGTTTGTTTTTATATAAGCAGAGAAAAAGGATAACCTAAAGTAATCTTCAGAGAGAAACCTTATTGATAAATCACGATTTCGGCATGAAAACATGCACACATAAGTTTTTATGCACAATTACGTGTGTACACATTGCTGGTGAATGAACCCCATTCTTCTTCTTCTAAATAATTTCCCTCTTTTTCTCTGTATTTTCTAAGGAACCCAGGTCTGGGCTCAGTTCCATGTTAGTTCAAGCAGTTCATGGTTTTGTTTCTCCTCCTGAATTTAATTAATCTTCTTAATCGGCTCAGTGGAAATAGATCTGACCTAAACTTTGAATGGATCTCTTAAGCTTCGAATCTAAAACAAAAGAATTTGGCCCATTTCACTATTTTAGCATCCCACGTTGTATGACACCCTAATGTAGATGTATTTTTTTGTCACCCAGAACATTCCTCAACTGTTTTACCCTGATTTTACCTTGGATATCAAGCAGTGATGGTGACCCAGCACAGTACACAATAATATAAATAACATACAACAGTAAGAAGTAATAATTTCAAACATGAATTTATTAATATTGCCATGTACTTGCTTGACCCAACAATATGCCCAATGTAGACTGAATAAAAAAATTGCATTTTTAGTTGTTGTATTGGTTATGCTGTTTTATTTGAATACATTTAAGCAGTTTATCTGTGCATCTGTTTTCAGAGTATACTGCGACAGTCCAAGCTGACCTCCATCAGTAAGTCAGACACCAAGCTTCATGAGATGAACAGACTCAACTGCAATGGCAAGAGTATGTACTGTACAATCACATCTCTTAAAGCTTGATAGTCTCTAGTTCCTCACATATACCTGCAGTTCGGGGGGAAGGTCTGAGCATGGTACCAGCTATGTTTCAGGAGTTTCCATAGGGGCTATTAGTAGATATCTATCTATATCTATAGTGATTGACATGTGTCTGCTGCCCTTTGCCTCTGCAGTTTCGAGCAAATCTTTTTATTGTCTCTTTGAAAAAACAATGGTTTTGCTTCTCAGATTTTAGTTTATATCATGCTGCTCTCTGTAGAATCTTCTAAGAAGAACCGTCCTGCCAGCATGGATCTGCTCCTACTTCCTAGCCATCGCTCAAACTCCGACCTGCGTTCTCAGGGCCGCCAGCTGCCTCAGATCCCCTCTGGTGAGGATGGGGAACACACATACGCCGAGGTGGGCCGCCGCTCTTCTCCCACACGCGGTTCTGAGGATGCCCGCTATGGCGTTGGAGGTCGAGCTGGAGAGACGGACACACCCGCCCCACCGGCGGTCCCTGCTAATACCCCTGCTCCACCTGATCCTGACGTGGACTGCTTGGAGGGCGGGATTCCAGAGCCAGAGACCCTCCCCCAAGTGGTAAACACGCCCCCTCAACCACAGGAAACAGTGGAGTACGCCTGCATCAGAAAGGTCCGGAGAGTGGACAAAGCAGCACAGAAGAGGGACAATGGGACGGAGACCGAGGAGGGGCTCGGACAACAACAACGACACAGCAGTGGGGACATTCGACATGCCCCGCCCACTCACCCAGCCCCGCCTCCAACACACCCACACAGTCAGAAGATTCCTCGGAAAAACGTGGAGGCCTTCAATCTTCCATCTTTCCCTAAGGTAGGTATCATCTATCTATCTATCTATCTATCGGCACTTTTCCACTGCGTGGTACGACTCGGCTCGGTTTGCTTTTCCACTGCAGTTTAGTACAGCTTTAGAGTGGGCGGGATTATTCACGTCGTTATAGTTGCGCCGCCTCTACTGCTGCGACTCCTGAAAAACGTTTTCATTCCGCGTCGCCCCATCAAGCTCTCGCTGGATCCGCTCATCTGCTATCAACGAGAGGAACGTCTGTACTTCCTCAACAGACAACGAAACAGCCATTTTTTGGTTGTTAAAAAAGGTGCGTTCGTTCAAAACAGTTGCGTTCGATCCTTCGCTGGTTGTGCTAATTTAAATCAAGCAGGTCCGTTGTCTCGTGTCGCAAGTTCAGTGACGCAGGCGGTGACAATTCTCTCTGGCTAATCGGTGATCAGCAGAGTTTACACGTCATGTTTTGGTAACAGTACAGTTCGCTTGGAATCTATCTATCTATCTATCTATCTATCTATCTATCTATCTGTAACACCTATAAAGCTTTCAAAACTTTTTTCAAAACCTTCAAACAAGATTGACATTCAAAGTTTATTATTTAAAAATTTTTTTAGTTAAAGCTGGGGACAACTTCTTTATGTTTACAGACGTAACGTAATGACGCAGTGCCATGCTCGAATTTCCCGCGAAAACCTACCCGTACCACTCAAATTAGAAAACATTATTATAAGCTAACCGTTGTGAATCGGGCTAAAGTAAGGCCATAGTTTTGAACACTGGCTGGTTATGTACTTGCTCAAATATTGATTTCTGATCAATATTGATCATTTTTAACTAAAAAAAGTTACGGACTGCAGCTTTAAAAATTACAAACTTATAGTCAGCGCCTATAGCCTCGTGGGCAGTGCACTGATGTATAATGCCGTTGCACTTCGAGTGTCCCGAGTTCAAGTCCCTGCTCATGGACCTATCCGGTCCCCCTCTCTCTTACTTCGCTTTCAGTCTAGCTACTGTCCTGTCATAATAAAGTCAATAACAGCAACAATAAATCTTTTTTAAAAATTACAATCTCATGAGTTTCTTTGAATTTTAATTCGACTTCCTTGGATTTAAATTCAATTTGGATGCAATTCTGTATCCTGTTTGGTGCCTCAATTCAAATTTAATTCAAATTCTGTAATTCAAAAACAGTAATTTAAAGGGTATTTTCAATTCAATTCTGAATGGCGCACTTCTTCACATACATTCAGCGCTCCTGTAATTCAGTAAAACAGCAGGGATTTAGCTGAGGCTACAAATGTAAAAAGCACTACTGCGGTGCTTGAGAGCATTGTTGCTGATGGAAACTATTTGTCCTTTCATGACTACTAAAAGCCTTCGACTTGCTGTAATTTGCGATTGTGCTTTAAATTGTGTCTTAAGATGGAACATATTATAAATAGAAGCATGCTGGAAATGGCTTCCCCTATTTTTGTGTGCCTCAGCACTTGTGTGGACTTGCAACTAAAATGGATCTGCAATTAAGTACACTGCAAGTGTACTTCATTATTTTCTCTGTGAGAACACTGTCCAAATCAATGATACTTGCAAGCGTTTAGTGGTCCGTCCACAGCATTCAGGGTGTTGCACACTCACAGGCACTTTACTATGAGGATGATGCAACCAACGGAAACAGGGAGTGAAACCTCTCAATCACCGAAACCCAGGCAAACAGCCAGACCCAGAAAATGGGCCAGTCCTAATGGAAGACAAAGTGAATTGCTATGGTGAACGAAAGAAGCTACAACAACATGCTAATCCCTGCCTTAAAAATGGCACTGTGACACACCCCATTGCCCACCTTCCGTTTCTCCTGCATAACAATGAGGAGAAAATGCACAGCAAGCATCAGCCTGTTCCCTTACGCCCGAGTACAGGAAACACATTAAGCTCAATATCATTAGATGCAGAAGATGGTTAGACATGAGGGCAGGCATTAAGAGGGGGGACAGTAGCCTGATTGTGCTACATAGGCTTATTTTCAGGGAGAAGAGATTTTAACTGACTCCTCAACTGGTTAACTGTATGACTGTGAAACTATCTAATCTAAACTATCAAACTGTCATCTAACGTTCCATTAATCCATCATCAAAGGTGAATTTTTAAACAATATCCTGGCTTTTTTCAATATAATAGAAGTAAATATAATAGAACAAAACCAGTCTGAATGCTTTCTTCACAAATTGAACTCATCCAGTTCTTCAATGTGACTTTTATGAGTGACTAATACTTCAATTTGTTTCTCACACAAAGACATCAAGAAGACTGAATATTGCACAGTTTGTATTGACAATTTTATGGTATTTTCATGCTGCTTTTGCACCTTTTGAAGCTTCCATTTTGAAAGCCCCTTAATCTTCCACAGAAGAAATAAACTCATACTGATTTTAAACAACATGAGAGCGAGTAAATTATGACAGAATTCATTTTATGGGTAAACCATTTGTTTAAAACTACTGCTTTAAAGCCCTGAACTGCCCTCGGAGTGCATTGTTGATGCTGTTTCATGATGCTGTTCTACACAGCTCTATTCTCCAGTGTATATTGTTTAAGATGGCCCCTTAAAAGGTCATGTAATATTTATTCTAGTCAATTGTTTTTAATATATCAGGAGGCAGTGTTTATGGGAAATGGAGAGCAGTACATATGGAAACCTCCGGAAGACGATGACATCATCTTCCAGCACAAGCAGATGGGTATTCTGAGCTCTCATGCAGGAGAGAATATGGCAGCATCTGCAGCAGGGGTGAGTGCATTTAGTTTTCCAGTCTTGACACATCCTCTATTTCTCTATGCAGTCAAAATGTCTTCTAGGTATTATACATTCTTGAAACATTGTCTGTGAATGATCCCAGAGTACTTCCTAAACACTATTTCAGAGTTAACCAGAAGCAGCTGTAAACACACAGATGTGTATTCTTAATAGGCCGGATTGTTTTTGTTGCATATCAGACAGCGGGAACTGGAAAAGCAAACTTTTGGAGTACAAGATATATACACAAATTTTCTACTCATGAATATGTTTCAGATGGTTTGTCTCTCTATTATCATGTAGATCACAGAGATGTATTCGAAAGTCTGCAAACCGGGCAAAAAGAAGCGAGGCATGCCTGGCTCGCCCACCGCCACGAGGGACATCAGCGGCTTTAGGACCTTGGCTCGAGGTGACCGCGGTGAGCGTGACGGGGGTTTCAGCGTGGTAGTCAAACCCCAAACGTGGGCCCCACAGGAGGGCAAAGGCACGAGAGCGCCACCTGGCTGTATGGAGGACCACTGCTACGAAGCCATCAGCACTGAGGAAACAGACCTGGCTTACGAGACCATGGAGGGTGGGGGAGGCTGGATGCGTGACAGGCCTCCACCCAATGCCAGTGCCACCTTGCGGCCCAAGCGGAAGCGGCCCCAGCAACCCTTGCAACAACCACCGCCACCCCCTCCACCCCCCCAGCAGACCCCCAAACTGCAGCATCTCCCAGCCAAAACAATGCTGATTCCCGGGGAGAGCCTGTACGAGAGCATCCCTGACCTGAAGCAGGGCTCGGCCACCTCCAGCACAACCACCATCTTTACTTTTAATGACGGCATGGAGATGTATGTCACTGGCCTGTAGGGGGTTCTCTGGGGAAGGGAACTTTTGCTCTCTTGGGGCTTGAATCTTGAATGGGGACACGCAAGCGTGTCGTAACCCAATGGGATACGCGCATTGTGCCACTGCTATATATTTTACATGGGTTCCAAGTATTTGTTGAGCATTAATTGAGTTTTGTAAGTCTAGTTAAAGGTCAGTATTCTCGCAGCACAAAACGATAGAATGCTTACGTGAAAATCCGAAAGAAATTATTTTGCCTAGTCACATGCCTCCATAACGAAGAAGAAAAATAGTCACCAGCCACGACATATCACACCCGACAGTAGCATTCCTATAGAGGAAATTCTTGTTTTTTGTCATTACATGCTGTAGTTAAGGACAAAGTGGCCATCGGAATTGCGGGTCAAACTTGTATTTGATGCCTAGAAAATCCCAAAGTAGGAAAAATAGAGCACAAGTCTATTACAAATAGAACTTGTTAAGAAGCACAGTTTCATTGTGTTCCCGTGGCCCTCTGAAAAGAAGAAAAAATTATAATTTGGTAGATGCCCTCAGCAAAGTACCGGTTTAAAAAAAATGAATATACAGAAAGTGAACATTATTAGAAAGCCAATCAAAAGCTATTGCCAAGCAAAATATCATATATTGACTAAAGCCTTTATTTAATCTGTTCATAGAAGAGTTGATCCTATTTTAAAATGGCTAAAAGCTATCTATTGCCTAAAAGCTTTAGGAAACACATGGCCCTATTTTTGTAAAGTCAACGCCTCTATTTATGTAAAATATGTATCAATTTTAGAGCTAAAATAAAGATTCTAATTCGATTGGTCAAACAGATCCTGTACGCCAAGAAAGTATTTTATTATTAAGCACAAATATCTCATGCTTAGCATGTTGTCTGTCTGAGACAGTGCCCTTCTGAAATAGAAGAGTACTAGATTTAAAATCTGTTAAAGTAATAGATGGTAAATAACAATTGTCAATAAAGCAAGATCATTGAGAGAATTAGCAAAAGCTCAGGGACAGTGAACAAAAATATGAAATAATTGCACACAAAACGTTATGACATATCTCACAAGAGACCCCCCAATGTCTTTTCATGTTATTTTCTTGTTTTGGTCATACATCAATTCAAACTGTCACATAAGTCACCACAGCACTTCAGTGCGGTAAAGTAAGTGTTTTTCTTTGTCAATACTGTTTATGCACTTTGCCTGATTAAAAATATGCATGCTTTCAAGAAGAAATACCCTTGTAAAGGGATAAAAAAAGAAAAGAAAGATAAGTGAAACTAGCACTGTCCTGTGGTATCAGAGAATGGTTTATTTCTTGCTGTTGTCGGTGGATTGTTTGATTTATATGCCTTTTTCTTCATCTGAGAAAGAGCACAAAGTGAATCGCTTCAGGACTGAGGGAGACCAATGAGGACTCGAGGAGGACTCTCTAAAAAAAACTGGACAGTTAGGAATATAACACAATTGGTCAGAAGAAATGTATCATAGACAATCCCTTCCCAATCCCTCGTCCATGTATGTCCAGATCAGATTGAATGGAATCACATACATTAGATTGCTGCAAAAATCTCCTGTATGTTACATGAAAATAACGGGAGATTTAAAAAAAAAAAAAAAAAGGTACAATGACTAAGCGATTTAAAATTAGTGTAAGTCTATGGGAGGGGGCTTTGGGATTTTATGGCCAGATAGTGACAAGTTTCACCAGTGGACAATGTCAAAATATCTATGATATGTGGACTATAGCCGCTGTCTCTTGGTGTCTTTGAATCTGATGCTAATGTGATCTGGATTAAATTATCCCAAATGGCTGGAGCACACAAAAAGGGGCTCAGGTCAACTAAATATAATCAAACCGCTTGTCTAAGCCCTCGTTGCTATCAAATGTTGGTGCAGTGTTGTAAATATGTTACAAGAAGAATTACAGAAGAAAATGGGGGGAGGGAATTTGCTCTTGGTGTTGCTGAAAGTATTTGTTTCTTTCTGGTTGTCCTTTTGGAATGATTTTTCTCTGGTGAAAAATTATCTCCGCAGTATCTGTGAGTTTTGATTATGTGCTTTGGGATTTTTTTGTTTTCCACATCATTTTAGCTATACTGTGTATCTCAAAGACCAGTTGAGTTTAGTGTGGCAGCTAATGTCGTGTGTTTGCTTATCAAACAACAGGGTGGTGTGTATTAAAGCTGTGTAATTAAGTACTAATGTGCAAAAGATTGTAATGTTTTTATATCAAAATGACTATTCATAAAATGTCGGTTCAAGTTTATACTTTTTTAAATAAAGTAGCACTTCAAAAAACACAAAGCATATACCATTTACATAGTGTTTTATCGCTCGCAATAAGCCATTTATTCATTCTCTAACCACTAAGTGCTCAGACAATCCGATCTCACAGAAAAATTTTACAATTTTACAAGGTGGCAATTACATCCAAATTTGTATGATGTGATCTGTATGAAAACGTACACTTTTGAAAAAAGCATGAAGGTTTGCCCCAACCCAACCTCTAAACCTAATTATCAATGATGTAAGCAGATTGTATGAAAACGTAAGAATGAGATTGTAAGAATTCATATGAGTTATAGTCTGAAATACTTATGAATTGCCTTGAGATTGTGGTGGACACTTACAGGAACCTTTTTTTTGGTAAACACGTGTAGTGCTAAGATAGTTCTATCATGACAACTCTCGGAGGGTTTGGCATGGTAATGTACATGACAATGTTAATGTTTTTGGTCTTGGTGGAATAGATCTGATATGCTGCTGCGGCAGAGCAAGTACCGAAACACAACATGCTGCTGTGAGCATGTAAGAAATACTGCTGCTGCACATATAACATATATGAAATAGCCCCCATATATAGCATACCTGAATTACCCCATAGCAGGTGGAGCTGGGGAAGGTGAAGTGTATCTGAAGCGTGCTGCAATTGCTACAGCAAGCACAAGCCAAGTATTTCAATGTTGAGCAGCAAGCTCATTGGCTGCTGATACAAAAAGAACCAATCAGCTGTACCATGTGATGATGTCATTATGAATAAACATATCGGACTGTGCCATCTAGAGTTTCATGACAGAACTTTGGATTTATATGATCATTGTACATCCACACTGGTTGTCAGAGTAACAACACAAAAACCATGCACAAGATTTCAGTAATGGATGTTTCTCTAAGGCTTTTTCATGAGTGCAGTACCTCTATCTGAGATATCTGAACATATCTGTCGCAGACAACAGCTATAAAAATCAGAAAGGGTAGAATATGCAATATTTATTTGCAAGTACCACAGTTAAGTGAGGGCTATGAACCAGCAAAGGTGAAGAATGTGAAAAACATGAAATCTGATCTGATCACTCATACCAAGATGCATTTAAATTCTCATTTTAATCATATTTCAGGTGTTTTGCTTGTTCAGAAAAAAAAATTAAATGAATGAATTTTTTTTAATTTTTTGTTACCTGTAAGAACCTGCAGATTTGTTTACAGTAAATATTTCTGTCTCTGGGGACAAATAAATGGCAAAAGAGGAACTAAACCTGAATTAAATATTTCTTAGTTCAGTATTAATACGGTTATTTAAAAAGAACAATGGATTTTTACAGCAACAAAGATGTTCACAGACGTGAGATCTCGCATAGGCAAGTCTTGCTCCTCCGACTTACTGACTTAGAAAAGAAACAGATGTGCCCCTGTGTTAGATTTGCATTTTGTGATGTCTGTAGGCATCAATGCAAAAGGTTCAGCAAATATTCCAGAGGACATTTCTCATTCTAAATCTGGATATGATTAGGCTCTGATTAAACTGGCTTTGATTAGTTTATACGCTCAGGTAGATGAGGGATTGCATTAAAGTTCTTTGTTTACCCTAATTAGCCATTGAAGCTGCAGTCACATCAGCCTTTCACTGTGGTACATGCTGTTCCTATGACAACTGCCTCACTGTCATGGTATGGTATTTAAGAATTCCCCTCCATTGAGGCAAAATCTCATCGCATTTCACAGTAAGATTACATTACAAACAGATGGAGGAGGTCATAGGATTTTTTTTAATTTAATTCAAATCCTCTACCAGAACATATGAACTCGTGTTTGTAAAAGTGTAACCTGCTTTCCTAACTCTCTTACTGTGTCCCTGTGTGTTTAGGTGTGAGAGTGTCACAAGCTTGCATCTGACTTGCTCTGGAAAAAAAAATAGGTCATCCTTAAAACAAAAAGGGTGCAGTCAACATGGCAACCGTCTGCTGTTTTTTTATTGGCTGACTTGTTTCCATAGTAACAGGTTAACCTTGAGGCTGCAGTCGCAGACCAGTTTGCTGTCTAGGCGAATCCAGAATGTATGAAGAGCTCTGCTAAGTCAAGATGTCACCCATGTTTCAAAGCTCCAGCAACACTGGAGAAAGGGTCTGCATGTTGTAGCAACCTAGTGAGAGTGCAACGCAGTCTCTATAGGAGTCTGCAATGTCAGCTTTGTACAGTGCCTGAAAAAAAGTATTCACATTATTACATTTTTTGGGGAATGGTACATTAGGTTATTTTCACATACTATGTATTGTTCTGCCATTTCAAAATGTGGAGAAGAGGTTACATTTTCCAAACTTTTTTGTCTTATGTACTCCCAGAGCCCCATCAATAAGAATCAAGTGCTGTTTGTCTTTAACATTAAACCATAAAAAAGGCATTGTAACTTATATTATGCCAGATATTTACAAATATATCAGGAAATTATTTGTCGACATGCCACTGAATTATTAAAAAACAAGTCAGGTTTTTGTTCATTTTAGTTCACCCAAAAATGAAAATTAGCCCATCATTTACTCACCCTCAAGCCATCCTAGGTGTATATGACTTTCTTCTTTCAGAATCAGACGAATCCAATTGGAGTTAAACTAAAAAACGTCCTGGCTCTTTCAAGCTTTATAATGTCAGTGAATAGGTGATTTTTGTCAACAGTCCAAAAGAAGCCAAATAAAGCGCATCCATCCATAATAAAACGTGCCTCACACGGCTCCGGGGGGTGAATAAAGGCCTCCTGTAGCGAATCAGTGCAGTTTTGTAAGAAAAATATACATATTTAAAACGTTATAAACAGTTTTCTTTTACTTCCGGTAACTGTCGTACACGGAAGCCGACGTAGGACGTATGCGTAGCGTATGTGCTGGTGTGAGCATGCTAGTCTTGTGAGAACCAATGTTTGTTTACAGGAGCAAAGGAAGCAAAGATTCCTTTCTTGGTCTCCTCTTGGCTTATATCGAAATCCTCCGACATTTTTCTTTACAGATCCTCATTTTGTGCTTCTAATTTGTGACTGGCGTTTTGTTTTGTGCTCTCCTGTGTGCTTCTCTGTTCGTCATCTCTCACTGGCGCATGCGCGACGCATACGTCTTACGCCAACCGATGGAACTGCGTTCAATTGTGAATGCGCATATGACAGTTACTGGCAGTGACAGAAAAGTGTTTATAACGTTTTAAATATGGATATTTTTGTTACAAAAACGCATCGATTTACTACAGGAGGCCTTTATTCACCCCCGAAGCCATATGAGGCACGTTTTATTATGGATGGATGCGCTTTATTTGGCTTCTTTTGGACTGTTGACAAAAATCACCCATTCACTGCCATTATAAAGCTTGGAAGAGCAAGGACAATTTTTAATTTAACTCCAACTGAATTCGTCTGAAAGAAGAAAGTCATATACACCTAGGATGGCTTGAGGGTGAGTAAATAATGGGCTAATTTTCATTTTTAGGTGAACTAACCCTTTAAACGATCGTGTGAATTATCAAAACTTATCATATTTGTCCGAAAATTATCGTACACGAGTCAAACCTACAGAATACAGCTATCTACCAACAACATTTTGACATGAACTGCAAATTACCACAATAAATAGTTAATAGATAATAGATGAAATAGTTTAGCGAAGTGATACTGAACTGTTGTGCAGTCGACAGACCTGGAACTACTTCATAGCTGTGGGTTTACTGGAAAATATATATGTATATTTTTTGTCCCTGGTCAGATTCTGGCCTTTAAAAATGTCTCCTCCATCAAGCTAAATAAGTCATATCTGTAAAATGTTAAATTAAGAGATTGATGATGTCTGGTTAATTTCAGCCAAACATTCAAGGTTAATTCTTTGACAGCTGCCCTTTGTTTCCAGTTGCCTAATTTGGTAAAACAGTCTGAGCTTTAAAAGGACTTGTTTATGCCAAGTTTCCTCCATTTTGTTGAAACAGATGTCACATCTATCTTTTCTAACCTTCTATGGCTTTTTCCTTGTAACAACTTAACAAAAAAATAACTTCTAACTATCTCTACAATTTTCCTGTACTTGATCGTTCATTATTCCATTGCAATAGAAATGTTTTCAGTTCCTCTTAGTGAAGACCCCTTCAACTTCACCCAGAGGTATCTAGTATATGTGCAATTGTTTCCTCTCAGGGTTTCTCAACAAAAACACCTCAAGTTTACTCTAGTCACTATTCTATTTAGCTACTAAGGTCATGGCTAGGTCAAGGTCTTCTTCTGATGTTTTATTAAGATTGTAGAAACATTTTAGCTCAATTGTCTTTAAACTCTTGAGTGAACAACACATTTTCCCCAAATGCATTTGAGTTCCATAGTTGGATTTTAAATGTCCTTACTGAACCTGCAAAATCACAATGAGATAGGAGGAGTGAAGTACTGCCCCCTGGTGTTAATGCTGCAGCAGTACATGTGGGGAAAAAAACTCCTCCAACCTGCTCTCTCCGAGCTGCCTCAAGAACGTTTTGAACTATAGTGTTTAAGGAACAAACCATACTCCAGGATAAAATATCAAATGTAACTTATATGTTTACTGCTAAAACAGTTTACTGTTTTAGATCCTATCACAAACATACGGTCATAAAATGAAGTGCTGCAAAATACTGCACCTCCATGAGTGTGCTAGCTAATTTATTTTTGTTCCTGGCTGGTTTAATGAAATTACAGTAAGTGTTGATCCTCGCAATTCACAGCTGCCTGAATTGCTTGAACAACGGGTCAAACCTCTGATGAGCAGCTATGTGGTTCTTGCTGCTCTTCATCACTCCATGATGAAGACCCATCTGTCCCAAAGTAACGATCACCAAAGTCTCCTTCAATGACAGCAAATACACACCCACAAGATTTCAGTACATAGTGTAGGGTTTGTTTCTTTCTTATATTTATATACACTACCATTTAAAGATTTAGGGTCAGTAAGACGTTTTGGTATTTGACAATAAGGTCCTATTAGTTAACATTAGTTTATGCATTTACTAACATTAACTAACAATGAGCAATACATTTGATTACATATTTATTAATCTTTGTTAACATTAGTTAATAAAATACAACTGTTAATTGTTAGTTTATATTAACTCATTAAATATATGAGTCCATTAAATATGAACATATATAACTTTTAATAATGTATTAGTAAATGCTGAAATTTAAGGGATAGTTCACTCAAAAATGAAAATTCTGTCATTAATTACTCACCCTCATGTCGTTCCAAACCCGTAAGACCTTCATTCATCTTCGGAACACAAATTAAGATATTTTTAATGAAATCCGAGAGCTTTCTGACCCTCCATAGACAGCAAGGGTCCTACCACGATTAAGGTCCAGAAATGTACCAAGAACATCGACAAAATAGTCCATGTGAAATCAGTGGTTCAAAAATTTTATGAAGCTTAAAAAATACTTTTTGTGCGCAAAAAAACTAAAATAACTTTATTCAAAAATTCTTCTCCTTCGTGTCACCCTAGCGCCATTTTGGAGAATACCACGACGTATGTGCGTGCTTTCTACGTTTCTGGACCTTGAATGTGGTAGTTGCGTTGCTGTCTACAGAGGGTCAGAAAGCTGTAGGATTTCATTAAAAATATCTTAATTTGTGTTCCGAAGATTAACGAAGGTCTTACGTGTTTGGAACGACATGAGGGTGAGTAATTAATGACAGAATTTTCATTTTTGGGTGAACTAACCCTTTAACATAGCATTATTAATTAAGATTAATAAAGACTTTAGAAGTATTTTTCATTGTTCGTTTGTGTTAACGAATGTAAATGTTGTAAATGTTTTTGAAAGACATATCTTATGCTTACACATGCTGAATTTATTTGATCAAAAACACAGTAAAACAAAAATACTGTGGAATATTATTACCATTTAAAATAACAGTTTCTATTTAATATATTTTAAAATGTAAGTTATCTCTGTAATAACAAAGCTGAATTTTCTTCAATGTCACGTGATCCTTCAGAAATGAATCTAATTTGCTGCTCAATAAACATTTCTTTTTATTATCAATGTTGAAAACAGTTCAAAAGAACCAAATTTATTTGAAATTTACAATAAATTGTGAATGTATTTATTTCCATTTTTATATCCTTGCTGAATAAAAGTATTCAATTCTTTATTTAAAAAAACCCCTAAAACTTACTGGCCACAAATTTTTGAATGGTAGTTTATCTATGTCAGAAAAACTCACCTATGCCTGGAATGACATGAAGGAGGTCATCTAGACTCTTGTCCACAGCAGTGGTGATGATTTTGACACGAGGGAAGGCGTAAGCCACTGAGTGAACACCCAACTCCGCCATCAGCAGAGACACCAACACAACCTTGTCTTCCTGGACGTCATGGTCCTGTATATACATATACATACACTCACATTCAACAAATGTATCATTTTCACAATGAATTGTGGCACCTAATTACTTTATTAGGTACAGCCATTCAGGGTTTGTACTGTTTGTTTGTACACTGTGGAATGAACGAGGTCGATAGCCACATACCAGCAACACTCTCACTGCCATCATGGCTGCCGCTCCTGTGGAAACGGTGCTGTCCATCAATATCACATGGTCCTCACTGATGTCTCTGGGCAGTCGCAGGTAGTGCAGCTAAATGGAGGGGGGGAGTCTTAGTTACCACGGAAACGAAGTGAGGAAAAAGGGAACCACAGCCACCAAAAAAAATGAAACTGAGGAGTCAGGAGATCTCTGTTACCATGGAGACAGAGACCAACAGGCAAAACGGACATATAGGGTTTGAGAAGAGCCGAGAAAATAACAGATACATTTTTTTTTTATCTAGAAAGTTGCTAGAATTAGTCAAACTGGGATTTAGTAGTAAGATCTTTCTTACAGTAGCTAAGACAAGCAAGAAGGCTTCATTGCATTTTCAATCTGTTACTGATATTGTGTGCAGTGATTTGAGGCCTGTGTTACCTCTGGTTCTCCTGAATCTAGATTAGTCTGGATCAGAATCTTGCCAATACGGACGTCTTTGCACACGGCTCTCAGAGCAGGTTCCATGGTCTCCCCGGCCCGAAGAACGGACACACCTGTGATCTAGGTGACAGAAGGACAGGTGCTGCTTCAAAACCAATATGATTTCAATCAAATACTTGATGAAAAATATTCCTAATAGTGGAAATGAATCTTTAAATACTGAAAATGAACAGACACACAAATTTACCCCTTTGCCACTAAATCTGCGACTCTCATACTCTTGGCCTTGTAGTGTCTGGACGAAACAGGCCTGTAAAAAGGATGGATATTTGTGTGATGATACATACAGTAAAGCTGAGAAGAAAATGCTTCACTCTGTATTCCTTAAAAGGGATGACAAAAGGTCATCAAAATATTTATATTAAGGCAGTCATATTTACATTAATACTTACAGTGAACCATTTATTTATAATATTTATTTTAAAAAGTACTTTCAAAGTAACAGGCAAATTTACTATGATTAATTATAAATAATGAAAAATAAGGCGATTAAATGTGCCAACTGACTTGTATGCTGATTAATTAGCTGGCATTTACTGTAATTGATTCCATTAAATTTTATAATCATATAAGTGTTATTCATTGCAATTAGTTTGATTAATTAAAAATGTGTAGTTGCATACTGTAGTCTGTGTAATTGTTGCTATTCGTTTGATTAATCAACAGGCATAATTAATTCAATTCAAGTTTTTATTGATATATGTGATTATTAGAAATTAATTTGATTAATTAACTGCCATTTAATGTAATTAATTCAAATTACATTTTATTCATATATGTGTGACTAATTGTTCCTCATTTGATTAATTAACTGGCATATATACTTATTTTCATTGCTATATGTGTGATTATTAGCGATTTATTTGATTAGTAACCGACAGCTCATGTAATTCATTCCATTAAAATTTTACTTAAGCCTTAGTTATAGTTTAAATCTCAAATTCAGGTTTGATCGCACAATAATATCAAACTTTGGCAAAAAAAGACACTGAGTGGCACACATACACACAGAAAAACACCCACACACCTTGGAGGGCAAGAAAGACAGCGTATGTTCAATAAGCAACCGCATCAGTCTCCTTGAGTAGAAGATGAACTCGTCACGGCTGGTGTCTTTGTTCCTAAAAACAAACAGAAAAATTGAGGAGGAGTACATAAAAGACGCAGAGAATAGGGTAAAGCAGGCCAGTGAGTCATTAGCCTGATTCACACATGTGAGGAATTCTGAATGGCAGACGGAACAGATGAATGGATTCCAAAACACATTTCAACAATGAGCATTAACATTTAAAAAGTAGGATTTCTTTTGATGTGCTTCAGAGAACTGATTCATATGACACTCACCTGATGATGGTGTGGAGACCGCGGACCTGTGGTGTGCTTTCCAACACACTGAGAGTCTGAGGAAGTGGCTGAGACTGATGGGCCATGGTCAGGAGCGCCCTGTGTGTGTGTGTGTGTGCATATGAAAGAGCAGAGACATAAGGTAAATCCGCACCGTCAAAAAGAAAAAGACGATTCAAATACAAATGAAAGCCGCTTGTACACCAGTCAATGACATTTCTAACACTGTCACTAAAGGGATCCATGTGGGCAGTGGGCCTACATTTGAAAACATAGTTATGGGTTATAGTGCTATAGCTGGGTGAGGGCTAGTTGTGATGCTTTTTACTCCAGAGAATATTTCTATATTTTAAAAACTAATTTTTTTACAGACCGTAAATGTGTGTTTATGTATGAGGGTGTGTGTGAGAAAGAGGAAAACTTCTCAACCTGACACTAATCTCACGCTGCCGAGAGAATGCATGCAATAGAACAGAGGTGAAAGATCAGTGAAAAACAATGAAAGAGAAAGAATGAGGCTGAGAGTGTGAGAGAAGTCATCTGTCTTGTACCAGGAGGACAATTGTTTACCTAATTTTTCCTAAATTTACAGGCAGAGGGCGCCGTTTGCGTTTGTTTTGTGTGGAAATGTGAAGAAAGCTGAAGCTGAAGAAGAATCTTTAAGTCTATTCAACATGCCATACAGAGTTTGGCATGTTTAATAAATTGTATTTGACTGGAATGCTGGTTTTGTAATATTTTACCTATTGTATATTCTAACATTGATAAAGTGCTAAATGAGTTTTGTGAGGCAAGGCATTTTGAGCTCCTTTATGAAAACAAACAGTTTATGATTACAACTATAAAGTGATTTTTTAAGTTGAAATTGTGTATAACACATAACAGTGACTGTAAAATATTTATTTTAGGTATGGGAGTGGCATATTTTGAGTTTTGAAAATTGGAAAAGAGCTATTGGGCTATTTTTGATTGGTCAATGAGCTAGTTTGTTTTGGTGACCTGGCAACCCTGATGCCACATTCCCCTAAAATTTTGGAGATGATACTGGGAGAAAAAAACCCATCTCAGGTTTACATAATGAACTAAGCTGTTAAAAAGAGGTTTTTAAGTTTTTTTTTTCATTTGACCTGTCTTGTCTAGGGCAGACTACCAATGTGACCACAAAAAATAAGCAAATAACTTCTCCTGGTCTGGAAGAATGGATAAGATTAGTTCACAGGACACTATCATAATGTCCTTTTTCACTCACCTTTTCTAGCTGGCTGTGAACATGCTGAACAATCAGGTCAATGGCCACCATGTTACCTCCACCTGTGTGTGAAGGAGAGAAATAAATAATGGTAACATCTGCAAACTGCAATTATTCACTGCACCAATGCATGTGTGTTGAACTCACCACGTGGCACTACAATGTCTGCAAGTCTCATGGTGGGTTCGATGTACTCCTCGAAGGCTGGTTTTACAAATTTGTTATATTGTTTAATGACCCCCTCAATGTCCCGGCCTCTCTCTGTGATGTCCCTCCTCAGCCGCCATACCAGCCGGATATCTGAATCTGTATCAACAAAAATCTTCATGTCCATCAGCTGCAAAAAAAGAAGAAGAAACGTGACCCTGGACCACAAAACCAGTCTTAAGTCGCTGGGGTATATTTGTAGTAATAGCCAAAAATACATTATAGGAGTCAAAATTATAGATTTTTCTTTTATGCCAAAAATCATTAGGATATTAAGTAAAGATCATGTTCCATGAAGATATTTTGTAAATTTCCTACTGTAAATATATTAAAACTTAATTTTTGATTAGTAATATGCATTGCTAAGAACTTCATTTGGACAACTTTAAAGGCGATTTTCTCAATATTTAGATTTTTTTGCACCCTTAGATTCCAGATTTTCAAATAGCTGTATCTCGGCCAAATATTGTCCTATCCTAACAAACCATACATCAATGGAAAGCTTATTTATTCAGCTTTCAGACATTTTCGAAAAATTGACCCTTATGACTGGTTTTGTGGTCCAGGGTCACAAATATTATGCTTTCAGCTGTAGGATATAGTGACGGAGATATTTTTACACTCAAACCAAGATCAAAAATTAAGTAATCAATATTAGTAATTACTTTAGTAATCAATATAAACTAAATGGAAAAACTGTACTTTAAATGCACTGATTTTGTCAACTTCTAGGAGCACATTAGCATATAGATCCTATTCCTATTCTATTCGATATGGGCTAAAAGCCACAAAAGACAAATTTTGATTTCATGCAATGTTATTAAGATGGATTTGTGATAATGGTCCTTCAACATCTCCCTTACTTCATCACCAAAATATTTTTATCACTTTCTTTGCTTTGAATTTTTATCTGTATTTACTAAACCGAAACATCTGATCATACCTGCAAGAGCTCTTTGTCTGCAAAGGACAAGATGCCTTCAAAGATAATGACACTGGCACCATAAACATTTTTCTGAAAGAGTATGAAATGAAAACGCAAAGACCATCAAACAAACTGAAATCTTTTCCAAGCCATCACTATTATAAATTATGACTGTTTCTGTGGTATATATTTTTAATATACTTCTGGAAAATATGTGAAACATCTGCCACACACACTCACCCAGTCTTTCTGGCATCCATGTGTAGTGAAATCATAGACTGGGATTTTTACACTTTTTCCCTGTTTAAGTTTCCGCAGCGTGGTCACAAGCAGCTCAAAGTCGAAAGCTCCAGGATGGTCAAAGTTATAGTCGTTACGGACAGCCAGAGCTTGTTCCTCTGGAGACAGAACCTGCAGATGGGTAACAAAGGTTGCATGTTTGATCACTGGTGGAGGGCGACACAGACACGGGAAAGATCACGATCCTGCCCTACCACCATATGTGCTTTAACAGCAATGCAAGGGATGCTATTATATTCTGATCACATAAACCATGGCATCTGGGGCTGTTGGTAATATATTAGGATTAGCGAAAACATGTTAAGAGCTACATAAAATTAAAGGGGTCATATGATGCGATTTCAATTTTTGTTCCAGAACAGTTTAACCCAAATATCCAGATGTGTGCAGCACATTTTATGGAGGACTGTTTACTGTAAACAGACTGTTTACTGTACTCTAAAGAGCCAGTTACTTTTAGTGAATAAAAAACATACAGCACAACCAGTTTAGCCAGAATCCTGAATTAATGAGTCTTAGATTCTTTGTGGGGACTCAAAACCATCCAGTATAGAGCTAAGGCAGTCCGATTCCTAACAAACTCAAGATCTTAAGATCCAGTTCTTTTTAGTAGATCAGCACAAATACAGAAGTGTAGTTTCTGACTGGTTCTTCATAGCACAACCATTAATACTATTTAAAGATACACATGATACACATTATGAGTATTATCAAAAGTTTGTTTGTGTGGTTACGTGTTGGTACAAACATCAAAAGAGATGAAGAAAGAAGGAGAAGGATTACAAAGATTTTCAGAAGCACTTGACTTAACAGGTTAACTTCACACGGTGGACCAATCACTCATTCAGATCTCACACTCGATACAAACACTCACAAACATCTCACCTTATAGAATGAGTCCATAGACAGCAAAACCACCCAAGGAACATCCAAAGCTTCAATGATTTTATTGGCTACAGTAGTTTTTCCAGAGGCACTGCCACCACACAGACCTGTAATAACAGGATTACTTCATTCTAGGGCTGTGCAAAAAATCGGATGCGATTTTCATGCTCATCTCGTAAGTAAAGCCGGTTCTGTGATTAGTAGTAAATCTCCAGCATGTGCGTTCAGATGTAGTGGCATTTACTACACAGAGCCTAGATCACTGACAAGCTACACAAAATCGCATTCAAAATCGGCAATGAATCGCCTGCGATTTTGAACATGATTTTGTGTAGCTTGTCAGTGATCTACGGCTATTGTGATACCTCTGTGTAGTAAATATTTTTCTGTTCAGCATGAATTCAGTATGTTTCCATCGACTCGTTATCGACCAATAACAAAGGCCTCTTTAAACTGGGCTCCATGTTCATTGTACCAGGGCGGTCTGCCGGCTGTGTAGATGGTACGTGTGCCGGTGCGGAGCAGTGGAGGTTCTGTTTTACCCAGAGTGCTGCTTTTCCTGTGAGAGGTGCTGACCGCAAGGAGGAGTCTGTCCAGAGAGTCTTCACCACTTCCACTGGAACAAAAAAGAGAACTGTTTTAATCTTAGTTTAGTTTAAGTTTTTACTAATCTTGGTTCATCTTAATTTCAATATATTTAAATACACTATTCAAATCAAATGTTGTATCTGTTAATATTATTTAATGGACCTGAGCTAAATGTATTACTCATTGTTAGTTGATGCAGTTAGTTAACATTAAATAATGGTACCTTATTGTAAAGTGTTACCAAGACACATGTAAGTTGATTTTCCCAAAAAGTGTGAACACCGTTTCTATCAAATCAGGGCTGCGTTCAGCCCGACAAAAACGGTGCAAAACGTTTTTTAAACGGAAACAGTGATGCGTTGAACACCCTGTTCTAATGACGCAAGAGTTGCAACTATGGCAGCTGAGAAGGCCATTATTTGTGTTATTTTTGAAGAATTTTCGGAGCCTGATGAAATCGGTACAAATACGTGTTTAATACTGCAAAAAATACGCTCGATGGTACAGTCACTGCCCTTGTCCTAGAGAATAAAAGAGAACATCCCAATCAAATGAAGGGATTTGTGGAAACTGTGGTTCCTAATTATTGTGATCCAACATTTGCCTCGCATTTCAGGATGAAAAGACAAACATTTCAGGTGAAGGATAATCCACTTCTTACCTCCAAGACTGTGTTATGATCTATATGACCTTATTATTTTTATTGTGAGTATTAGGCTTATCATTATTGCTGATCACTGTTGTTGTGCTATGATATTGTAATATTTACCATTATATAATCAGAGGGGTATAGAAAAGTTTATGAAAGTGTCACTCCATAATACAATAGCAAAATATATAAATATGTACAGTATTTTTATGTAACATTAATCAGTATTTAGCACACAATAGAAGACATTGCAATTACCAAATGATATTTAGACAGACTTAAAGAAGTTCCAGATCTATACTTGCCCTTATTATTTCAGTTATTTTGCCTTTAATGTAAATAAACATGTGCAAACAATATACTTGCTCTTGTGAATTTATTTGGATGTTAATTACATTGTGCGAGCTGTCTCTTTAATACCGCGTGGTTTATATACATGTTGCTGCTGATTGGGCTGACATGTTTGACACACCCACCAAACAAGAGAAACCGCATCTCAAACCCCGTTGCACACCGTTTCCAGGAAACATGTCATTCAAACCGGAAACCGTCGCAAAACGGTGCACACCGGTTTGAGCTTGAACGTGCCCCAGTTCTCTGTCTGACCCACCCAACATAGCAACAGCAGCTCCACCAATGAGATGCATTTGGGGTGGGGCAATCTGCATGTCCAACCAATGAAATACAGGTGGAGTGTCTGGGAAACCTTACCGACAACAGTTATTTTTGCTGTTCTTTTTGGTGCCACTAGTGCTACGTAAATTACACACTTGACTTTTTTTCCATAACGTTTCATGCAAAACAAATACTAAAACAAACTAAAAAATCAGCAACAAAGCATGTACCACAGAACTAAATGAGTTGCTTTTATCAAAATCCAAAGTGCAAGAAACAAAGTAATTATTTAGTGTTCTTTTTGTCTAGTTTATTATAATTATGAACATATATTTGATAACTTATTTGATGTTTATAGGATATAAATGACAAATGCAATTGTTAATGCCTTACAAAATGAACTGGCAGTGAGTAGCAGGTGTCATTGATATGCTTAACAAAAAGTAAAACCAAAACTATTAAAAATCTTTTTGGAAACACTTTACTGAAAGCCTTTATGTATAATGCATTATAAAGTGTCATTAAAGGGTAAAATGCATTATAATTACTCATAATACGCTTTGCAATACATTATATCTTGTCGTAAAAAATTATAACCAAATTTAAAATGCATAGTGTAACAAAGAATTTATAAGTGTTATAATGTATATTAACTGTGGTTACAATTATTCATGACATTGTACAATGCATTATAAGGTGCATTACAAGGCATAATTAATGCATTAAAACTATTTTTATAATGCATTATACATAAAGGCTTTAAGTAAAGTCTTACCAATCTTTGTTATTAACTGAAATAAGGCTGAAATAAAATTGAATATTACACATATTAGAAATGTTGCCTTCACAAATTAAATGAAATACGTTAAGTACTAAAATGAATACAACTAAAACCAAAATAAAACTAAATGAAAGCTAAATATAAAAACAAAATCCAATATAAATGACGAAGCACATAAATGACAAGGCAAATTACTAAAACTTTAAAAATTAATACAAATGTAGAAACACTATAATAGTATATACAGCAAATATTATTAAAATAACAATGGTGGGCGTGTGTGTGAATGAATGTTTAAGCTATTCTCTTGTACATGATCAACTGATTCAACCTAAAACTGAAACGAACAAGCTTTCAATCATTAAAATCCAACTGAAATCATTTAAGAGGTTTAAAACAGCAGCCAAGAGATCTTTTCCCCTGCATCACGTTAGTGTCATACACAACCCGTCTGTCTCTCACTGTCTTTGTATTAACATGAGTGAGTGACTAAATCAGGCCACCAGTCACAGCACATTCAAAACAGCTCAACAACACAGAGCAAACGAGAAAGGTGCTGCTAATATTATGGTAATAGCCAAAAGACATAACGTCTTAAAAATGTATAGGTCCCTGAAATAAAAAAGCAGACTCAAAATCTAGACTATAAACCCGATAAACTAAAGCGAAAAGTTTAGAGGAAACAGCAGCTGCAGCACTTTAAGCCATTTGAATGATTTACTCTTTAATTGCATATGTCACTCTGTTCAGATTATACTCAAACGAGTGGATAAAGCGGCATTTAATTAACCTTTTAAATACTAAACAGTGCATTTAATAACTTACCCTCCATCTGTACGGAGTGCCCAGCAGCCTGATATCCTGGCCCCTGTGTATCCGGGCAGCGTGCTCATATCAGCTAAAATAGTCTGACGGCTGTCTTCCATATGAGCAATAAAGGTCACATTCTCATCGAAGGATCACATTCTCACACGGCCCAAGACAGATAAACCAGCTAATAATCACAGCTGAAGCACAAAGCCTGGGTCACAGAGAGGGCAGACATCATAGCACTCTGAACGCACTGGGAAAAACACACGCCTTCCCTAAGAAAGCACCAGATCTGTAGATAAACACTGGGATCTGCCTTTGTTTTATCAGAGTAATCCTTGAGGTTTAGCCGATCGTTAGCCGACCACTGACTACTGTATTTGAGAAACCTTTTAATAAATAGAAAAACGACTTTTCTTTGTGTCTGGAAACTCGCTCGCAGTGTGTGGGCTTGATTGGGTAAGAGGATCAGCTCTACAGGTGACATGGATGGAAAGTATTAATAGAACCAAGAGACACAGTGTACCTGAAGGAAAGCTTAACTACTCAAGAGTTCTCAAATTTTGTTTAAGTGTCAAATCCAAAGAGATATTCTTTATAAAAGTTAAGAGTCAACCACGCCTACCTAAAACGGCTCGTTCTAATACGCCCCCTCGTGAAGGCGCTGTGTGCTTCGTTGTGAAAGTGAAACTACTTTGTTTGGTCTTCCAAAAGAGGACGATATCCCTTCGTCATGCCTGGAGCTGATCCGTGCTGGTTGCTGAGGAAATACAACAACTTCGCGCTGTGGATCTCCTTCGTCGAATCCGCCGGCCGCCGCTCACTCAAGCCCTCCGGCCATTCCTCACTCTATCCCCCTGTCTCTGCTCACTCTAGGCCGCCGTGTGTGACGCTGTTTCGTTGTGA
>NW_015552843.1:1199888-1212287 GCF_001515605.1 Sinocyclocheilus anshuiensis | reverse complement strand
TTGTTTGTCATTTCTCCAATCACAAATGCAGACATGGTTTTATGTTTACACGGCGCGATGCAACGCAATTTCAAACGCTTGAGGTATTCGGCCAATCATAACGCACTGGAAAGCTGGCCAATCACAGCACACCTTGCTTTTCAGACCGATGAGCTTTGTAAAAATCGATGTGTTTCAGAAAGGCGGGGCATAGAGGAGAAACAATAATGTACAGTATGTGGAAAATAATGTGTTTTTTGAACCTTAAACCGCATAAACACATTTCATTACACCAAATACACAAAATAATGTTCTTTTTAGCAACATCATATCACCCCTTTAATAAAAACTTTTCATTTTAATTACATGCCATGTGACCATTAATTAACATCAGAGAAATGTGCTGTTAAACTATTGCAATGCAAATGTGTTGTTAAATGATTGAAATAGAGAACTTAAAATCTCACAGCGTACTTCAAGTAAATATTTTACATCAAAGGTTGTAGTGTGTTATGCTAAAAGTTGACTTCACTGTTCTCCAAGTGTCCTTATTCTGAGCTGGCCATCCCACCTACACTCTAAAACTTCTATAAAAGTAAAATATAACTATAATAATGTAGGCTATACATTTTACAAAAAGAATGTGTGTGTTAAATTAAAATATAGGTCATACCACCTGGTATTAAAGAATCATTATACACCACAATATTTTTAATGCACGAGGCCATTAAATCGACATCTCAAAGGTCGAATCTCGGTTGGGGGTCAGTTAGGATGTGATCTCTCCATGGTGCACTAATGGGAACACATGTCGTGTCAGGAGGGAGACCTCAGTCTACAGTTCATTATAATAATAACGCGTCATTAGCGCGCAGCAGCCACCTGCTGAAACTGGGGCAGGAGCGAAGGAAGGGGGTTAACTAACGCAATGATGATTTATGTTCTTATGATGATTCATTTTCTTTCATCATCAGAACGATTAAACGTTGTATTCCACAGTATGAATAACCGTTCCATACCATTCCAAAAAATAATTAATTGGCTCGATGTGGGTCAACAGATAGCAACGTCAAGGAGAGGTGCACCTGCGTAAAAACGCATCGACACTTTCCCTATCATTTATCTCTGTATGTTTGTAGAGTAAAGGGTGGATCGCAGACAGCTGTATTGTGATACCTGTTCGATCGGCTTGAGTTTTTCCTCCTGCACTTCATCGCACACATACAGTAACTCTCCACTCAGTGCCGACTCGCCGTGAAGCGGGACTCGACAGTCAGCTGTTAAGACGTCGCGAAAAGCATTGTGGGAAATGTAGTTTCGGTACGCTATGTGTGTCATTCTTACAATTAAGTGCCTAAAAGTCCCTAAAGCTATGATATTTATCGTTTTAACTTTTCACTGTATAAAAAATGGCTTAAATGTGTGTTTTAACGGACTCATTGAAAATAATTCATATGTTTTATTGTGTTAGTCTCGAATTGTACCTGTATGTCATGACATTACTTAGTATGCCAACCTGGAAGGCTAATTCACAACAGGTTCCCTCAGGAAACTCTTGTAGATTTAGTAGTTTATTAATTCATGTGGTCAGCATTACTCGAAGCTGACTGATTTATCAGCCTAGGTCACATCTCCAAAATTGTTGTAGCCCAAGTTTAACAAGTTTAGAAGTTTGTTTTGTAAATAATATTTAAGTAGGCTAAGTGCATGAACTGTATAATCTGTAGTTTATGATGAAACAAACACACTTTTAAAAACTTTTTTTTTTTTTTTTAGTTTTTTAAAATTTTAAGTTTAAATTGTAGGAATGACCCAAATAAAACAAATAATTTCAGAGAAAGAAACCTCTTTAAAAATTCTCTCTAAAAATGTATGCAAGTTGTGCAGGCTCACTTTATTTTAAATAAAAAGTTCACAAAACAGCTTGAGCTGGGAGTATTGTTATCTCTGAACTAATTCCCACATCACACACATACTCGTACACACAAACAAAAAGTATAAAAGGAAATGGAAAAAAATGTTGCTTTATAACAATCACAAACAACCTATCATATATAATATGTTCGAAAATAATCATTTAATGTAAAATGTAAGAAGCAAAACTACCTGGATGCAATGTCAAATACACAAATATGCACGATTAATTTCAATGGTAAAATCACAAATCAGTTTAATATATAACTTTTATGATCAGTTAGAACAGTCCTTAACTGTAGGTCTGGAAACTATACAAATATATGACAAAATGCAAATGTTTCTTTCGGTAAAGGGTATGTCATGTAAAAATGTGACAGTGCATTCTGGAATGTACAATGCAGATTTAATATGAACAGCACTGCCCTCAGGTAAAAGCACATTGTGTAATCCGAATTTTGACTGAAAAACAAAAAAAAATCCCTATTTTTTAAATGCCAAATCAGTTTGCTTTTCGCAAAGTAAAGGTAATCCTTAAATTAGTTTAGCCTCTTTCAGTAGAAAACTGTTGCCTGTAAAGTAACTTAAATGCCAATGCACTTCACACAGTATTAGAAGAATGTTTCTGCCTAACCTTGACAGGAAATCTATAATCAAATCTAATATATCACAAGCTGAGTCATGGTGTCACAACACTAGAACTCAGAATCCTATCATTACTTGAAATCAAAGTCTTCACAAAACAACACATTCACGCCGTTTTGCGTGTCCAAAAACACTTTGTATCATCTTGATGTTTTGATGTGGGTTTTTTTAATGGTCTTTTGGGCAGGTCCACACTTGGGTCATTTTTAGGCTACAATGCAGCACGTCATTGTTTTTTATTTTTTTACATCTGTCATCTGCAGTTCTCAGACACTTACAGAGCTTTGTAATTTACACAACATAAACACAGCCTTTTGTGACCAAAGATACTTATCATTTCACTGTAAATGCTGCCGTCATTGTCACATGGGGAACTAGTTTTTTATCTTTTCGTTCCTAGAACAGAATCATCTGAAGATAAAAAGAAACTTCGTTTTCAGAAGAAAAAATACAATCCACTAAAACAGGCTGTCCAGTTGGGTTCATGGTACAAATGCAGGTTTAAATTATTTAGGTTCATCTCTAATGTCAAATGATTCCTGGAACACCTGAAGGAACCGGACACATTTTGCTTACGTAGTGCCACAATCTTGACGGGGACGTTTGAGGGCACGTCTGGCAAGGTCACATTCCAGCAGAAAATAGTTAGCAAGCCTGTTTCTGTGGGCAAAGTTCTGACAGTATTACCAGACATCATTGTAGAAGGTCTTGTAGACTTTAAAGTGGATCTGAGTTTTTACAAAATCCAAGGAGCTTTGGTACAGCCAGCTGGGTCCTCCTTTATCAGATATGAAGATTCGAGATTCCTCTGCATTTTCTGTTTGCATTTCGAAGTAGATTTGGGGTAGATAAATCATGAGTGCATATGAAAAGCTCCTTTTGTAGGTCTCATCTGGTATGAGTTTTCTTTAAGCGTAGTGAGAATGTGGGGGTTGAACTGTATAATTGAAACCTGTCCCTGTGTCCCAGTCCATGACAGCTCCAGTCAAATGTCTCTGGCCTCAGTCGGACCAGACACACTGATGTCCCTTCAGAGTGCAGGCAGTCTGGTAGAACTGCCCCACCACGCATGGTTGAAGCTATGACAGGTTTCCGGATAGCCCTGGAAAAAAAGAGGGAAAGTGAGGGATGGGAGAGAAGAGAAAAAGCATGAATGAGTGAATGAATCTAAAATGTCTCAGAATAGTTCTCCAATGGCAACCTACATACATATATCAGTGCTACATGCTGGACATCAAAATTGAGGAGGCCGTTTTTGGGCAGTTTTATGGATTTGGGTTTTTAGTACACACTATGGTTCAAACTTTAGTACACACTATGGTTCAAACTATGGTTCAGTGCTGTTGTTTTGAACTTTCTATTCATCAACCAATCTTGAAAAAAAAATCTTCACAAAAATCTGCACAACTGTTTTCAACATTGGTAATAATATGCAATGTTTCTTGAGCACAAATTCAGCATCTTAAGGCCAGTTGCTGTGGTGTGGACTCTGCTATTCTTTAATATTGAGAACGATTTTTAGAACTACATCTTTATCGTTATCTTTACAGTTATTGTCCTTGGTGTGAACAGGCCTTTAGAATGATTGCAGTTTTGCCATCACAGGAATAAATTACATTATAAAATATATTAAAACAGAAAACAGTAGTTCTAAATTGTAATAATATTTCACAATATTACTGTTTTTACTGTATTTATTATCAAATAAATGCAGCCTTGGCAAGCATAATAGACTTCTCTCAAAAACATTAAAGAGGTCATATGATGTTGCTAAAAAGAACAATATTTTGTGTATTTGGTGTAATGAAATGTGTTTATGCGGGTTAAAGTTTCAAAAAACACATTATTTTCCACATACTGTACATTATTGTTTCTCCTCTATGCCCCGCCTTTCTGAAATGCGTCGATTTTTACAAAGCTCATCAGTCTGAAAAGCGAGGTGTGCTCTGATTGGCCAGCTATCCAGTGTGTTGTGATAACCCAAATATTCAGATGTGTCCAGCACATTTTATGCTGCACACATCTGAATATTTGGGTTGAACTGTTCTGGAACAGTGTTGTAAATACAACTTAACCACTGATTTCTGTGTCCTCTCTTGGAAGGCCAAACAAAGTAGTTTCGCTTTCAGGTCGGCAGCCCAGAGCGGCGGCCGGCGGATTCGACGAAGCAGCAACCACATGTGATGACCCCGGGCTGGACTCCGCTTTGGGCCTAGAAAATCGCAACTTTTAATTTTCCGTCGGTCTTAGTACACGATGTAAATACAGAAGAGTCAAGTTTTAAATAGGAAAAATATCAAAACTCTTTGGTCATTTTTGAGCGAGATGCTAATTGTCTAATCAGATTCAATGATCTATGCTAAGCTGCAGCTGAAAGTGCTACTGCCAGACCCGGAGATCGGCTGAAGGGATTTGAAAACGGTAAAACTCAACTGTTTAACTGAGTTGGAAAATGAGCCTATTTTCAAAAATAGTGGAGTGTTCCTTTAACTTTTATAAAGAATATCTCTTTGGATGTGAGACTTTAGTCTTTGCAACTTTACAGATCTTCTTTATGCACCAAGAGCTTGTAACACTCCAAAGAGAAAGGAAAAATTGAAATCGCATCATATGACCCCTTTAAAAAAAAATCTTATCAACTCCAAACGTGGGACTATCAACAAGCAACCATTATCTTAGAATTTTTATTTGTCACTAGTGCTGACTGTTCATAAAATTCACAAATGTTAATGAATTAGTTAATTTCTTGATTTATTTCATACTGTGAGCACACTGGTTATTTTGTTCTAGTGACTGCCCTAGTTTTAGATTTTTCTTCAGGTTTATTCATCTGACATAACACCAGTAGTGAGTAGAAAAAAGATGTAGTCAACTAAACACAATGTAAATGTTTCCTAAATATTATTTTAGTCACTTTTTTGGCTTATGTTGTTGGAAAGGGTGTCCCTTGCAAGAAGATCAACATATTTGGGTGTCTCTGCCATAAAAAAATGTAAAACCCCCTGCACTAAAGCATAAAATAAAGCTGCTAGGGAGAGATAAATAGGCACAAATTCACCAATTCGCCATAACTTTCATTTTCCATTATGCTCACATTATCGGTTTGAGGTCATGCCACCTGCTGCAGAATATTTCTTCCTCATTTTTCTCTTTATTCACACACACACACACACCTCTGCTCAGCAGCTGTAAGTTACGCCCTTCCTCTTGTATTTGTAGTTGTAGAACCTGCTGGAGAAGCTCTTGTCTCAGAGTCTCCTGAACCAAACCCATCCGCTCTAACTTCTCGCCATTCAATCTCAGGAGAGCACGACCTGACAAAGACAAGGTGACAGAGAGAGATACAGTTTCACTAGACATGAGCGCTTTGGAAACACACAAGCTCTGCAGCCTCTGCATTATGTATGCACAGTTTTGCTGGCAGCTATAAACAAGTTACAGCATTGCAAATCCCCCTAAGGTTATTATCTCTGTGTTCGCAGTGATCTTTGCATGTGTGAACTATGGTAACATGCTGCGTGGAACCGCTGCCTGAGGGCACAGGCCGCCTCGGGTTCATTTCCCACTTTATTTCCAACTGAGCCTCTCGTGCTGTGACTCTAAACACTTCAGTCCACAGCTTTGCAGAAAATACACTGCGCCTGTTTTTTAACTCTCTATATTCCTTTTCTCTCAATTTCCTTTTCTATGGATCTCCCCAAGTGTGTCTGTGATCTTGATGCTTTGTGTCCACTGAGAGAAAAGAGAGGATTTGTGGAGGACGGGAAGCCACACGGGTCTCTAGTGAGCAAGAGGGCACTCAAGGAGTGAGTGGGAGAAGCAGCGTTCTAAGCGCCAGTGTGTGAGTGGGACCCCGTGATATGCTCAGACATGAGTCGTATATTCACACCATAATGCTTCAAACTGTAGCATTATTATCGATTATTTTAGTAATCAAGTATTCTACAGATGATTCCATCGATTAATCGAGTAATCGGATAAGAAGTCATTTTTCTTTAGTAAAGAGCAATACTAAATATACAAGAGATAATAAGATAGATAGATCCCTTAAAGGGGTCATATGATGCGATTTCAAGTTTTCCTTTCTCTTTGGAGTGTTACAAGCTGATTGTGCATAGATAAGATCCCTGAAGTTGCAAAGACTAAAGTCTCAAAACCAAAGAGATATTCTTTATCAAAGTTAAGACTCTGCCACACCCCCCTAAAACGGCTCGTTCTAACACGCCCCCACATATCTACCTCACTATTTGGCAATATTAGCATGCATAAATAATATTTTGTTATTTTAAACATAAAACATTGAATACTGATATTTAAAATTATTTTAAAAACGAAAAGATCCTTTAAATGTCAAATTAAAACCGCCAGTAGGTGGCAGCAAGTCACTGTTCAGAAGTGAGTCATTCCGATTGAACCGAATCATTTAAACGGTTGATTCATTCAGAAACGAAACGCCGTCATGTTGCTCAGAGACGCAAAACAGCGCTGACTGTTTGGATTTTTTATTTTTTTTGGCAAAATCAGGCAATATAGCGTCTAAAACGTAAGTCTCTTAATATTACCTTCTTGTTTATTTAACTGTTAAATAAAATCTCATTTGTAATCATGCTGATTTTGGAGGTGAAAACTAGCACTCTTTCTTTCTGTGGTGTTTTTATGCACAATGGCGCTTAGTCTTTCACAAAACATAGCAAATGTAGGGACATCATAACTAGCCACCATATTGATTTACGATCTTAAATATGTCCAGCGCTTTTTTACAGTCTGTGGTCCAGCGTTTATCGGGTTGTGCGTCAGTAATAATGGTCCGTGGGGAAACACGGTGTTCCGTGTGTAGTTACAGTAAACGAAGCCTCGAGGCAAATAATTTGCCTCGATGATTTTTTGTATTCAAGTTACTCGAGGTATTCGAGGAATCGTTTCAGCCCTACTTCAAACCCAAGAAAAACATGGTAAAATAATAATGAAGTATCAGTATGGCCAGTGAGTCCTAGCTTAAAAAAATCCAACTGTCTGCAGCTTTCCCCATTGATGGCCAAAAAAAGTACTCATTTATTTCAACTTAATTTTTTGGCAAAAAATACAATAAAAAATACACTACCATTCAAACGTTTGTGGTCAGTAAAATTCTGAAATTATAATATTGTAAAATATTATTACAATTTTAGCCATTTCTTATGTCTTCAGTGTTACATGATCCTTCAGAAATCATTCTAATTTGCTGATTTGGTGCTCTAGAAACATTTCATTATTATATATTCATTAAACATTATTATAATTTCATCAATCATTATTATCAAAGTTGTGCTGCTTAATATTTTTGTGGAAACCATAATACTTTTTCCAGAATTATTTCATGAATAGAAAGTAAAAAAAATAACAGCATTTCTTTCTTTTTTTTGTCACAATACAAGTCTTTACTGCCACTTTTTATTAAATTAATGCACCTTGCTGAATAAATGTATTATTTTTTTGTTTTTTAAATATACTGACCCTAAACTTTTGAAGAGTGCTGTACATCACTAATGTTATTACATGACATTATATACGACAGTAGATAAAGTTTTTCAGTGCCTGATTCTTTTCATTGGCACTTAAAGGGGTCATTGAACATTAAAGCATGTCAACATATTCTGTTACACCAAATACACAAAATAATGATCTTTAAAAAAGCATCATATGACCCCTTTAAAAGCTTGTCTTTCACAGCTCAGGCAAGTAGCTAATGAAGGCGTTGGGACTGTACATGTTCATGCACCATGAAGGAAAATGATACATGTCTCAGATAAATGCCTCAAAAACAAAATTAAGTGTCAATGAGCATAGATAGCGGATGTCCAATTTCATACTTTTCAGGATTCAGTGCAAGTACTAAAAAATTACATTTTCTAGAATGGAGCATGAAAGACTAAAGCACTACAAATTCAGGGGTTGAGAATGAAATAGACCCAGTTCTTTGACAAGAGACGTATTTTACTAGATGAGCACAGGTTGGCTGACCTTCAGCTAAAAGGGTATGCTATGCTTCTGTCATACCATATGAGATATAGTAGATGTGCTGGTGTCAAGGGATTGGTCTATAACTGCTGAGTATGCAATACCTTTTAAAAGGTGATTTTGTGCAGGGTCATTGTGAGATTTTACACAGAATGCGATTTCCATATGAATAATGGCTAACATGTTAAAATCACATAGGGATATATTAAATTATAAACAATAATAGTTTTTTTGTTTTATGCTGGATAACACACCTGTAATGGCGTGGTGGGAGAAGGCTTCAACGTAGGTCAAGTAGTTGTGTGGACAGTGTTTCTTCAGCCATCTGCACACATCCTGCTGAGACCACAAAACCACTGGCCTGGAGAGACACGGCAAGGTTGGGCTGGTGTGGTAAACAGAGTACGATTCACCTGAACGTAACTGAAATACAAAGAAACAGAGCATGGGGAAGAGAGAGACAGGGAAACTAATTTAAATATGCAGTTCACAGAGAAGCGGTATTGAAAACCAAATCTCAAAATGTGACTGAATTGTATGCGTCCTTCTGGAGTCCTACCACGCATGAATGCCCAACTTTTTATAGCAATACTAATCTGAAATCAATCTCTTGCAGAATAAAAAAAAGTATATAAACAGATAAACAGCTCTCCCTTCTGCTAAGACCTCTGGGAAATATATATATATTTTTAAATAACTGTGTTCCATGTCATGCACCGGCAGTGATTGAGATGGATGTTTTCATCTTACACAGCCATCTGATTGGCTGCCTAACGGACACGGCCATGATTCTGCACATCGAGCTGTATAAATGAAGGCCATTCTAAAATGATTAGCATTTGTTACGATGGCTGCGCTAGTGACATGAGCCACAATAACACTCGCTTGACCTTCATCACACACTTCCATATGATCACAGACTAATTATACAAAATCATCCTGCAAAGATAATTCCAGCAAATCATCCACATTTAGAGCTACTGAGTGTATATGAGAGCTAATGAAACTGAGTTTAATGCATCTGTGACACACAATATTATGATGTTTGTTTACTGTGACACCAAAGAAGCATTGCTAATATTCACACTACAGTTCAGAAGTTTGGGGTCAGTCAAATTTTATTTGAAAGAAAATAATTTTATTTGGCAAGGGTGCAACCAATTGATCAAAAGTGACAGTAAAGACATTTATAAATTACAGAAGATTTTTATTTCAAATAAATGCTTTATATTCTTTAAAGGATCCTAAAAAAAAAAAGGTATCATGGTTTTCACAAAAATGTTAAACAGCACAACTGTTTTCAACAGTGTCAACAGAGACTTAAACAAAAATAATAATAAAACATAAAAATAAAAAAAATCTGACCGACCCCAAACTTTAATATCATAAAACTTCCAAAGTGACCCCAAAAATGGAGTGTGGTGGGCTCATAGATAAATGAAAAACAATGCGATGTGCAACTAATAAGTATTATGTGCCCTTGTCCATTGGTGTTGAAAACTGTGTATCTAATCAAACTCTACTTTATTATATTCTATAATAAATACATTATATATTATTTATATATTATATTTGACTATTTTCTAATGTGCTAGGTTGCCGTAAATTCTGTTGACTTGTTTCACAAATAGTTTCATTCCCTGTGTTTTGCATATTTTCTTCCCTTTCCTTAGTGTTCCATTTCATTAATAGTCATTTATCCTCAGAAAATCACAGCCCTCTATTTTCCCACTTCTCCCTCTATTTGTTTTGTTTTTCTAAGCCATTTGCCGCCATCTGTACCCCATCCCTCAAGTTCATCTTCAATTTTCTTTCTCCTTCACAGTTTTTGCCCCATCTCTACTGCTCTCTCTCTCTTTCTCCCTCAGGCAACTTTCTACTTTATGCCTTTGCTGTGTTTGCCCTTGAGGGCAGTGGGGAATTCTTTCTTCTGCAACTGCAGGAAATCGCACACATACATTCTTGCACTGCCCATACATGTATACATGCATGCATGCACACATAAAGGCTGAATAAGTGACTGTTCCACTCAGCTGGTCCTGGGAAGGATGCACATCTCTCCAGCAACTGTCTTTGTAGGGCATAAGAACACTGCGGTCCCTCTATGACTGTAGAACCCCTCTTAAAATAATAGATTGCCTAAAAATGAAAATGTAGTCACACTTTGGAAATTCAAGATGTAGATGAGTTTGTTTCTTTATCAGAGCAGATTACATTACATGCTCACCAATGGATCCTCTGCAGTGAATGGGTGCCGTCAGAATGAGCGTTAATGATGGATCTGTTTATTACAAACACACAGCTGTGCGCTTCACAAGAAATTAATTGATGGACTGGAGTCATGTCGTCTACTTGTGGATTATTGTGATGTTTTCATCAGCTGTTTGGGCTCTCATTCTGACGGCACCCATTCACTACATAGGATCCATTGGTGAGCATGTGATGTAATGCACATGATAAGAAATGATAAATTTCTCCAAATCTGTCCCGATAAAGAAACAAACTCATCTACATCTTGGATGGTGTAAGGGTCAGTAAATTTTCAACAGATTAAATTTTTGGAGAAACTATTCCTTTAAACCCTTGTAGATGAGATTATCAGGCATGTCAGTGAGTGCATTTACATCTTTTTAAGTACCTTGTTTGTGGCTTATAAATAGATCTGACTAAGCAGCTTTCAAACTTTTCCTATTTTAATGCCCATTATTCGAGATACTTTCTTCAACTGCACTCTGACACAATGGAGACAAGCTGATGCAATCCTTCTTACTCTGCAATGTCCCTATAGGCAATGCTATAGAGAGTCTATACATTACAGAATCTGTCAGTGAGAAAATAATTCACACCACTTAAATGTAAAACATGAATTATTTACAGCATGATTATTTACCCTAGAGGATCAGTGTGAGCACAATAACGAGAAGATACAAACCCTAACCATCAAAAATGGCCCCCATTACACAAATGCATACATAACAGTCACATTTTTGACTACAAATAGTCAACAGGCACTTGAGGTCTGTCAGACTCTGTTCCATGTTTTGTGTGTGTCCTGCTCCCCATGTGCCTTCCCATGCCCTTATTTGGTTAGTTTCCTGTTCCTGTCCTGATTAGTTTATTTCATTTGTCCCAGGTGTTTCCCTTGGTTTTATTGCTCCCAGGTGTGTCTCGTCATCCCCTCCTCCTGTGTGTGTGTATAAAATGTGTTCCCAGTCCCAAGTTCTCTGTCCGCTGTTGAACGTCTTCGTGTAAACGTCTTCCTGAGTTCGTCTCCCTTGGTTCCTGTAAATAAAGTCTTGGTAACGTATTCTCCAGCGTCTCCTCGTCCCTCGTGTGTGTGTGCAGCGTGACAAAGTCCTTATTTCTTTGATCATTCTGTGCTGACATGTGGCGTGTCTTGGCAAAGTTTATAGATAATCACAACAGCGCTGACGAAAGTGAAAAAAGATTTGTGATAAAAGTGATGTTTTCTAATTTCTTTTCTCTTTTGTTCACTTTTTTTTTTTTTTTTTTTTTTTTTTTTTTTTTTTTTTTTTTTTTTTTTTTCTTCTGGGACGAGCACACTGTGTGGTGAGATGTCAGTGAGTCTTTCATGTACTGAGATACACAAACTTGCATTGTTGAGAAAAATACTAACAAGTGTAGCTGGGCTGAACAAAGGATTTGTATATGAAGCCATTAGGGGGAGAGATAAAACAGAGCTTTATCTCTCCTGTCACTGTAGGAAGAGGCTAACAAGGTTCACCATTCATTAATGATGGTTTAAATTAAGGCCAAAAAAGTGCAGAGGTTAGTTAGTGTAACCCAGGGCTGTCCAAACTCGGTCCTGGAGGGCCGATGTCCTGCAGAGTTTAGCTCCAACCC
>NW_015552843.1:1199420-1199722 GCF_001515605.1 Sinocyclocheilus anshuiensis | reverse complement strand
CTCTCTCCCGGGTCCTCACCGCCACACCTCGTTCTTGTTCCGAGTGGGTCTCGAACCCGGGTCTCCAGCATGGGAGGCGGACGCACTAACAAGGAGGCTAAATGACTGCAGCCACTAGCATCTAGTGAGGTTTACCTGCACAGCACCTACCCGCTGGCCTCCGTTACATTAGGATCTCATCAGCTCCTGTTTGGGCTTTTCATGAGGAATAAATTAACATAGATGTCGGATCACACCAAGCTTTTGATCATGAATTCACTCTTTGGAAAATCAAAGGCAAACAGTCTGAACCTTCGCACTCG
>NW_015552843.1:1188099-1199051 GCF_001515605.1 Sinocyclocheilus anshuiensis | reverse complement strand
CGCACTCTGTTCAGCAAAATGCAACAAATTTAAACCCAAGTTTAGAAGATTCACCTTAAGTCTGGTGTTCCTCTTCTAATTACTCTGGCAAAAAGCAAGATTTGTGAACGTTGTAGAAACTGGTGTTTGAGACTTGAAATAAATTAGATGAGACAATAAAAACAGATTAAAAATTTTTATCCATTATAAAATAATAATGCATAATAATATATAGCTGATGTTCTTTTGATCTTTGTATCATATATATCATATTTTCCACAAAAATATTAAGCAGAAGAACATTTTTCAATATTGATAGTAATAAGAACTGTTACTTGAGCACCAAATCAGCATATTAAAATGCTTTCTGAGGAGCCTTCTTTTAGCGACCCCAAAGTATATTTTAAACACTTAGTGACCCCAAAGTATTTATGTATTCTAATATATAAAAATGATACTATACTATGTGTAAAAATTACGTTCAGAGAATGGCAGCTCCTATCTAATGCGTTAGTAACATTTTAATTTAGCAAAATTGTTTAAACCCTCATATTGAACCCACTAAACAAAATTTCCAAATGAACAGCACCTCTGCTAATTTCACTGAGGAGATAAAAAAAACTAATTTAGCACTAGAAAAAGAGAAATGGAAAAGAAAATGGAAATGACCACAGAACACTGGATTTGCCTCAAGTAATTACTTCTGAATACTATTAATTAAAGGCAGTACAGATAATATTATCTATCTCAGTTTAACAAAATCAGGTTTGGGTCTAATTAGTATGTTCAAACCTGTCGTAAAATCTAAGAGGAGTTTAATTGTGTGGGCGAGACTGACTTTGACCCACAAAGCTCTGCAGACCAGACTAGAGGCACTTGCTTCGTTAATATGCTAATGCAGAAGATCAAATGAAGTTAAAAACACACATTACGACCCATTTCTTTGCTCGCAGTGCTCAAATCAGCAGTGCCCATATGACCTGAGTCCCACAAGGCTTTTTAAAGCCATTCTGTGGAGAGTGGTCTCTATCTTCTCTACCCGCTGGCCTAACAGCATCTTACTCATTCTCTACAAACGAAACATGCTTTTAGATGGCTGGAAAGATGGAGAGGGAAAGGAAGCGTTTTGTTGCCAGACCCCCCTCCTCCACCTTTTTTAATGCACAGGTTTTCATACAAGTGCATTTCTGAAAGGCGAGAACATTTTTCCCAGTATTAATAATGCAGCAACAGACAGCCTTACATACATTATATCAGCACACAAATTCTCAAATGATACCTTTCAATAGCTAAAGTATGGAATAACTGAAAGCTGTCACGGCATTAGCTCTGCTGTAATAATTATAGTTTCTACAGCCTACTTTGTGGTTTTTCATATCGGTCACATAAATTTGCACTGCAAATAGTGAAGTTACTAGTTTATCTACTTATCCTTTCATATGATATATGAATATGGTAATCAACTAGCTACATTTTTGAGTAGCTTGGCCAGCACTGGTCTTTCTCAATGTCCTCTTGAGATCCATTTCAACAACGTCTGAAAGTGCACTAGAAAGAGCTTGAAAAAGATTTGGTTTTGATACTCAAGTCATGTTAATGAGATGGTACAAAATGATGATCATTTGAAGCTGATACCGGGAATACATAAAAACCACTTGGTTTTGTACTTATCTTTATTATTTAATCTGAAGAAGAGGAATGTATGTCTTTCTCATGCTCAATGAGACTTTTAAACCACCAGCTCTGATAATAAGACAAAAGACTCTTATCACAGACTGTGATGACGTGTTTCCACAGTTATTAACATCATAAATGTAGAAAATATAAGTTTTTTATATTTTCATTTTCAAAAAATGTAATTTACATTTATAACACTATGCTATATTACCATCAAATTGCATATAAATTGGCAAATTATATATATTGGCATCAAATTACAAAAAAAAAATAGTTATGCAACACCATGACTGAAAAACTGCCAGGAAAACTTAGACATCTTTCTCTGTTCAGACTCCCATAATCAATCTCTATATTTTTTCTCTTTAGGAAAGTTGTGGAAACATTATAATGATTTTTTTTGGGAATTAAAAAAAAATATATATTTGTTACACTCCCGTTCACCAATATAGAAGCTTACCCAACTATCATGTGAAAAGGGTTCATGTATGCTCACATTCAGATAGACTAAGATGTTTTATTAAAGATTTCCTTCTTGGTCTCACCTGCGGTCCTTCGGTTCCAGGCTGTTGGAGTAGTTTGACCGTTCGGCCGCCGGCTGTTTTGCGGCTGTGCCCTTCATGCCAGGTAAGGTTTCCACCTGCACAACGACTCAGCTGGTACTTAAAGTCCTCTGGAAGAGCCCTGTACTCCACCGCAGGACGACAGAAAGTAAAACTGGAGGCCGCTGCAACAGAAAAAGAGAGATTCGGCATTTATTCATTCATTTAAACACAAATTCCATCATTCTTTCTTACATTCTGACTTCCCTCTTCAGAAAGACACAGGGATGTGCAGCAGCAGCAACCTGGCATCAGGATGACTAGTGCCTTGTAGTGATGTCCATCAAAAATGCTGTGGTTACAGGTCAGGTTTGAGGACTGGAGTTTAAGAGAAGAGTTTAAGGTTTAGGCTTAAGTAAAAGCAAATAAGAAATGTTTGAATGACCCATATCTCCTGCGGCTGACTGGGTGTCTTGGATTCTTCCCAGAATAATACCTAAAGACGCTAGTCAGCAAAGTTAATGGGAAAATTATGCATTAGCGTGTCAGAGGGTGATAAAAAAAAGCAGAGCATTGGTAGCCCGTGGGGTAATCTAATGAAAAGCATATGAGGCTCCAGATTTCCAGGAAGGAAAACTTTAAGTGCTGCGAACGCTTTAGAAACATCGGTTCTTGCTGAGCTAGACAAAACTAGCATTTGCAATTCATGAAACAGTTAACAGAAAATATAATTAATAAAGACGTCTGCTAGGATCTTCCTGGTACAAAATGTGCTTTAAAGGAACAGTAGATTTTGGTTCTTTTGTGGAACACAAAAGAATACATATTGAAAAATGCTTCAGTGTTGTTTTTGGCAGGGTTATTATAGTTAACTAAAACTAAAAAAATTATATAATTGGGTTTTGTTATTATGTTTAGAAAAAAAAAATGTTGCTAAGTTGATGCAGTAAAATAAATAAAATGAAATAAAAATTAATAAATGCTACTAAAATATCACTACAGTTTTTGGACCCCACTGCCTTTCATTATATGAACATAACAGCTAAAAAAAATTCTTCAAAATATATTTGTTTGTGTTCCACAAAAGAATGAGTCATGCAGGTTTGGAACAACATGAGTAAATGATGACAGAATTTTCATTTTTAGGTGAACTATCCCTTTAACACACAAAAAGACAGTGTACATACATTTAACTGTGAGAGCAAAACTGTGAAATAAATGTGCATATTTCTAAAAGCAATACAGCAGACTAGCACAGCACAGTTTCGCTCGACTGGTGACTGTAAATGAGTCAGTGGGCAGCATTAGCAGATTTTCTTCCAGAAGCTGCGTGAGGCTAGTGCATTAACAAACAAAGACAGAGACAGTGTGCGTATACGCTCATTAAAACCTCAGACTTCGAATCACCACCGTAGTCTTAGCACAAATGAGTACAATCAGTCATCTCTGTGCATGACAGTTTGTGTGATGGTAATATATCTCCATATGTGTGTGTATGCATAAGCACGAGTTGATGAGAGGGAGAGACTATAAGTTTGTGTGTGTGTTGGAAGGTGGAGGCCTGGATGAGATAAAAGAGATGTCTTTTGCTCTCATTCCCTGCAGCCTCACAGGCGGCTACAAAGGCCGTCCTCATCAAGAGTGCATGGGGGATGCCTGCCTGTGTGAATGCATTTGGGATGGAGTCACAGATGAACACAGTGTTTCATCACAGTACCTCTGAAGCAGACATTAGAGAGATGTCGCACAACTGTGGCTGGAGGGTGAAAACATGGCATGGCCTGTTAGTCCTGAACAGATGTTGCCCTTATTTCTATTTATTTGTGCACAAAAAGATGTGCTTCTAAATCTAGAAACAGTATATCCTCCTGAAACCTTATTCTTGACCCACTAACGGGAAAATGGAAAAGTCTATAGAAAGCAGAGTTTTATATGTACATTTGCATTCAGGTCTGTAAGATTTTTTAAAGGGTTTTATAAAGAGTTTTCTTATGCTCACCAAGGCTGCATTTATTTGAGCAAAAAAAAAATAAAAAATACAGTAAAACAGTAAATAAAAAAAAAAAAAATTATATTTAAAAACAACTGTTTTCTATTTTAATATATTTTAAAACATAATTTACTGCTGTGCTGACAACACTGATTTTTCAGCAGCCATTTCTCCAGTCTTCAGTGTCACACGATCCTTCGGAAATCATTGTAATATGCTGCTTTGTTTAAGAAACATTTCCTATTATTATCCAGAAGAAGTTCAGAAGAACTGCATTGATTTGAAATATAAATCTTTTGTAACATTATGCATGTCTTTACTGTCACTTTTGATCAATTAATGGGTCCTTGCTGAGTAATGGTCTTAATTTATTTCAAAAAATCTTACTGACCCCAAACTTTTGAATAAAAGTGTATGTGGTTCTTGCATCAAAAATCTAATCTATGTTCAAGGCTGTAACCATCTTAAATTATTCTTAGATGAATATTCATAGTGGTATACTAGTACAGTCCAGTGGCTGATTTGTAAAAAGAGTAATTTATTTATTGATACAATAATGTAGCTCCAAACCTGTATGATTATTTTTATTCTGTAAAGCACAAACAGATTGCTAAATGAGCAATTTAGCAAAATGTTCATGTTGCTCTATTCCATAAAACTAAATGGTGACAGATGTTGTCCATCTCCAGACTTGACAAACAACACCAATAGCAATTTTTTGTGTCATTTTCATTCACTGTACGGAAAAAAGCAGCATCACCATCTCCATTTGTTGTCTACAGAAGAAATAAAATGGTACGAGTTCAGAATGACATGAGTGTGAGCACATGATGACACAACTTTCATTTTTAGGTTAAACTATTCCTTTAAACTATTACATTTGAATATCATGAATACGTGGTTACAGCCAGGCTTCATGGCCAAGCACCTGTGACACATTTTTCATTGCATGTGTCAATCAAAAAAATTAATCTAAATCCATATTTTATCTAGAGATCCATCATCCATGACAGCTCTTCATTCCCTGAAACAATTAAATCCAGGCCAAGGTGTTTTTCTCACCTGCTGTACCCACTGGACTGAACTAACGATGTGGTCTCTTGTGAGAAACCAAGCAAGTGTGCCAGAGATCTCCGAACAGCATGAGGGGTTTGGACTTCGGGAAGGGAGAGAAACACAACATCTGTGTGAAGTAATGAGCTACAGACTGAAAGAGAGAGAAATGTGGAGCTGTAGCTGCTTCAGATCTGTTTGGCCTCATCTATGCTGATGAATGCGAAAATGAATACGCAAGCCTTCATTAACGTGGTGTAGTGACACAAACTGCTCAGCAGGTAACTGGTTCACTAGAAAACTACAGAGATTGAAGACAGTTTCATGGTGTTCTGAGATTGCATACAGTTCTAGGTTTGAATGTGTGAGGGAAAAAGATAGAGTTTTTTTAGGTTTTCAAGGACATGTTGAGACGTGGAATGGTGTGCAGGGTTTTGTCAATGAGAAGCCATTATTACAAGTCAACACCTTTCAACTTACACACACACAAAAAAAAAATCACAAAATGTTCAAAGAAACAGATAGGCTAATTCTTTACTCAGACTTCACAACATATCAATAAACCAGTTATTTTGGCATTATATACTCATAATGGAGAGCCGGAGAAATGTATATAAAAAAAAACATTATTGCTATATGCTTATTAGAGTTACGAGTTTTCGTTAAGCAAATGCAGCGCGTGTAGATTTATTAACAGCAAATAACTCAATTCAAAATTCATTTGAACTGATTCAAAATACAAGGCTGTGACCCTGAACACACTGAAACCCAAAAATTGATGAGCCATCATACACACATTAGCAGACTGTCAACATGCTTAATTCTTTAAAACCAACTATGTCACTGGGTACAGGCTATTTTATCCTGAGCAGATGCTCAGATAGCTGTTGCAATTACAACATTCATTTTTTACTCAAATTATATGATATATTCAAACTTATATAATCAGGAAATTAAAAAGAGAATATTATTATGGGACAGCAGATACATCGAATCATCTCTAGCTTGCAACGTACTAACGACTACGATAATCTTTATGAATAAAACGAAATAACATAATTACCGTCTACTGCCATCTCAACAATCCAGACTCTGCAACAAGAAACAATACTCCTGTTAGACTAAAAGTTGGGAACTGAGGTGTCCCATTCTCCGCCCTGGGCAGCTTGAAAGGTGTTTCTTTAGCAGGTACATCCAGTGTGTAGTGATCGACTCGCGCGCTTGACAGTGTAAAATATGAAAGTACACACATCGCGCGCTGCTCATTCTCACACTGACGCCTCCCCACGCGCACTGTTCACTTCAACCAGCTCTGTTATGAAGCTTTTCATATTTTGTGAAGAAACGCCTCTTTATTACATAATGTATGTAATATATTTTAAATGTACGATCTCTTAAATAAAATAAATGAAACATACTAAGTATGTTATATAGCCTATCATAAATAAATGTAATGTGATCGCACGCAACCTATATAAAATGGGCTTTGCTAAATTGACTCTTAAATCTACACATTTTTAAAAAGTAATTAAAATATGCAATTCATGTGGAACCCCCTAGCATCGTGTATTAGGTTATTTCTAATCGTTATATTTGTCACCAAAGGGGTGTTTCGTGAGAAACAGTCGTCTGATTCTCTCTCACGTCCCAGTGAGAGAACGCAAAGCCTGTTATTATGTGAACGGCAACATGCACATTAGGGGATGTATTTAGTGACCCTTCAAATATTTCATCAAAATTCGGAAAATAATTTAAAATCATTATATTGTTAGCTTTATTGACTTATTGACTAGAATTATGCACGAATGCCTGTATTATATCCTACACTAATGTTTATAAAACGATTTTAACATCTTAGATATTTTCTTCTTGCAATATAAACACTGGAGGGAGGCATTTCACCTCAATTCTCTCAGCAAATCTTCAACAAGAACCTCGCCTAAACCCCATTGTACGGGTTCTGAACAGAAGTTTGTAGGTTTGCTACTAGTTTGCAAAAACAGTCCTCTTGTGAGTATCAGACCTACACCGGAATATGCATGAATAAAGTAGACAGTACCCACGTAATAACCAGCTGCATCCACTGAGGTTCAGTCGGTGGATATTTTTCTATCCAGTCAGATCTCGGGAGCGAAGGACTGTCAGATTTGAAAAGTTTAAAAATATAAGAAATGGGACAGGGGGCTCTTTTTAAGTACAGGTAATACAGCTAAGTTGTGCGTCGTCGTTACACTATACTTGCTTAACGCCACCCATTCAAATTACCCTCGCGGTTGTTTGCACGTTATCGGTCAACATCCGGGTCAGAAGAAAGAACTTAAACACTCAATTTCGAGAAACTTTACCGAATACTGTAGGCCTACATGCAGTCCTCAAACCATTCAGGCACTTTTAGACATCAGTGTGTTGTTTGCAGCCTATATACACAGGCACTACTTTAAAACACCTTACAGTTAAAATTACAATAGGTCTATCAGCTTAAATCAGACTCTCAAAAAATACTTTTAAAACGAACAAAAATGCAATTATTCAATCATTCATATGTGGGCAAACCTGAATTTACCATCAGTATACCTTATACATTGACACAGATAATTTGCTTTAAATAAAAATCTTCTTAATTAACAAATGTTAGTCATGTGAAATACACACATTTGAAGTGTATTTAATATAGATAGCTGACTAGGGAAACTTGAAATGTTATGTTTGTGTGATTGAGCATTATAGTTACTTATTGGGCCATGGGGTTCTGTCTATAAAGGCTTGTCCTGGGCCCTGAGAGTTCAAGTGATGGCCCTGAATAGCACTTTAAAAAATCGTATCCTTCTGTCATTACTGTTAAAATGATAATAGTGACAGTATGTCATCCAATATTGAATTTATATTGGGGGAGGGGTAGGTTATGAGGAATAAATGGCAGACTATAAATTTGTCCCCTCTGACTAAGTAGTGTTGTCATGTATGAAAGTGAAGTAGCATCACTGATAGAATCTGAGGGCAAATTAGCCCTCTCTACTAAAGTATTCTCTCTGTTTTGCTTCTCTGTTGTGCTGAGATGTTTTCTTTTCATCTTTCTGAATTGCTATATTTGAGAAATATTGTTGTGGAATAGCCTACAGGCTTATGATTTAAATTTCAGTATCATATCTGTAAAACTTTGATATAATATCTGTAAATTTTAAACTTTTGATGAGATGTTGAGATGATAGTGAATCCAAGAAAGTTTTACTCCAAGCTCTGTACTGAGTTCTATACATTTGTCTTGCAGTTTTGGTGAAAAGAGAAGAAACTGATTTGGTTCTGGACAGAGAACAAACATTCTCAGTCTTGTTTCCGTAAGTTTCAGTGTGGTGGAAAGGTGCCAGGCATCAGCCACACTTCACACCAAACATAACAGTCTTGAGCAGACAAACACACAGTTGACTTGACTGATTTCACCACTAGGAGTTGAATGTGGATGGTTGGTGCTAATTTTTTAACAGACAAAAAGACAACGGAAAAAATGCTAGAGAATTAAAGAGAAATAATACATCTTTATCCATGTCAAAGGCCTTACTAAAACTTTTGCTCATGGTTTCTGTCCCCTTAAAATGAACATTTGACCCCGCACACACCCCATAGCCTATTTACCATGTCTTGTGCTCTTTAAATCATTCACTAGTTTTGGCTTCTACAAGGTGCAAATTGTGATTGAAATGAAAAGGGCTCCACCCTGCTTGAGGTGTAACACATCATTACACCTGATGAATGCAGGTTCAGCCCACTAATGAATACAGAACAGCATTATGAGAGTTTGAGGCCTGAACAGCTGGTTCATTGTGATGTCATGTCCTGTGGACCTCCTGGGTGGAGGTGGTTGTGAAGAATGGTGTATGTGTGCCCGGTGTGGTAGTGGAAAGCCAGTGCTAACAACATACTGTGCATGTTTTGTCAAACAGTTGGTGAATGATATGAGGGTGGTGTCACACAGACAAACATACTTAACATTCGGGAGTCATTTCTTTAGAAAGCCATTTGAAACAAGCCAGAGCTATGGCATATGGTCTTTTAAAAAGACCTCACTTACAAAGTTGTACATGTTTAAAGGATACTGAGCAGTCAGACACACATAATAAACCAAGACAGGGTGATCAGGACACCAACGTGAAGCAGAGGTTTGAATCATCCTCAAGGTCTTTGCTTTGTTAATGACATCGACATGAAATATTGATTTGAGATGAAATTTCTTTATTTTTTGAGAAAAAAAGGGAGTGTGGAATGATATGAGCATGTCTGAATTTTTAACTGGTGTTTCTTTACCTCAAAATTAACAGATTTAAAATTTTAATTTTTTATATGAGCGGCACATTAATAACTGTCTATAACTTCACCCAGACCTAGACTTTGAATCTGACAGACAATTAAACATTGACAAGTTGTATCATTTTGCTAAATAAGACTTAATTTAAACAATTAATCTCCATATCCAGTCCCATGCAAAGCATGCTGGGAACTAGAAATGCCCAGCCCTATTTCTATTAATGCCACAAAATTATTAATGCAATGCAACAGCAATAAGTTAACTTTTGTTTTAGAAAGTTTAGGGGATCACACACCATGAAATGAAATGTCACAAAATGTACAAGAATTAAGTTGCATTGGCTCATTTTAATTAAGTAAACTGACCAAGCATCATCATCATCAAATTATTTTTGAGTATGGATGTAAATAAATAAATAAATAATGTACATAAAGAAGAAATTAATGTAAATATCACTTCCAAACTTCATTTTAATCAAAGTAATTTTTTTGATTACAGATTGATGTGAAAATTGTCCAAAAATGAAGAAATACGTTTACTCAATTTTATTTTCAGTTTTTAAGTCATACTAACAGTGATTTACAGATTTCTTTATTTCAGACCTGCATGACTACATCAGCAGAGCTTTTGCAAATATGGAAAAGTGAAAATGTGAAACTGTGTTTATACAGATTCCTGACCCTCCACATTAGAGCAGCACAGCCCTTGGAAACAGAGTAAACATTGTTGGCTAATTAGCCACTGCAACTAAACAAAGGCATGGTGTGTTTTGCCCTTGTGGTTTTTTAGAGGCGAGGTTTGAGGTACTGTGTGTGTTTGCTGGTGGTGTGTTATAGGTGACTTTCTCTATGAGTAGAATTATGTGAAGGTCTATGAGTAGTAAAGAGTGTTTGGAATTCTCACTTTATCCCCAGACCTATAGTTCAAAGTTTGCAACACCACCACAGACCTCGACCACTACCATAGCGACAGCCATGGATACAAATACTGTGGACAGATGTCATAGCAATAAAGAGAAAGGAGCGGTTACTTCAATGATTGTTCGTTTGTTCAGCTTTGCAATTAATCCTATATGGGACAAGCATGGTCAACAGGAAAGATTCTCTTTCACATTGTATATTTTTCATTAGAGCTATTTTGCTATTGCCAAGTAATCGTTAGTATTTACAGTCCGGCTCTCAGTGTTTATCTGAGTTAAACTGTATTTGTTCCATATGGCTGTGTCTGTGTTTGTGTGTGTGAGCATGTGACTGCAGCCTGCAGCTAGTGAGTCCATATGCTTTTTTAGATTATGTGCAGAGCCATATGCTCCTGTATCATTTAGTGTTCAAAAAATTGCCAATAATCAGACACTTTACATCAGGCCGAGGCAGGGGCGTAGCCATCAGAAGTGAGGGGGACAGAAATGTTA
>NW_015552843.1:1175443-1187731 GCF_001515605.1 Sinocyclocheilus anshuiensis | reverse complement strand
TTTTTTATCACATAATAAGGCAGAATAGTTTCAATACTGTAATAAATGCTATGTCAGTTAGCACTGCATTGTTCATATACTTTATTTATTACCTGGAGATGACTCGACAAACACAAATAAACCATATATTGTCGCAATCGTATGTTTAATGTCTTCATGTTTCCAAACGTTTCTGTTTTTCTGAAAACAACCGTTTTCATACAGCAATAGCTGGACGCTTTTGTCCATATTAGGAATTTCCTCATACGACTTTCTGCGCGAGAGCGCCCTCCGGCTTTGAGTATGAATGAAACATACACTGCGCAGAGTGTTTAGCGCTCCGCGATGTTCATCTCGCCTTATTCTGGCTCCGAATAAAACATCAGATCATGCACAGACTATCCTGTCTCTTTGAATTTAAATCTATATTTATTCACACCGGCTCTTGAAAACCTCTATGCAAACACACTTGCCCGAAAAAGTGCGGGGGACGAATTTACGTGATACTAAAAGTGGGGGGGGGACACGTCCCCCGCGTAATCTACGCCCCTGGGCCGAGGGTTTTAAAGACACATTCCCATAACTAGATAATCAACGCAATCAAATGTGACATCATGACACCAGACATTTCAGAAGGCAAGATCTCACGTTTAAACTGATATCAGTCGATGATAATTACTATTAATTGACCCTGATTTGTTTTGTAATTATTCGTACTCACAATTATTACTATTATTTATCCATCTTTAAGTCTTTCCTACAAACCTCTGAACATCACTGTTGTACTTGTACTGTGTGGATCAGGTCTCAAAAATAGCACTTTTGTGTAAATTGTGTTAGGTGGCATAGTAGGTGGATCTATGTAAATGAGGTGGTCCGGTGTTTTATGAGGTGACCAGAACTCTCAGTCCCAACAGTCTGCAGGAATCTCAGCATCACCACCACAACTGCAGCAAATAGTGTCCTTTTTAGACACTGAGATTTTTTTTTTGTATTGACTAAGACCAACATGGACAGATGTGACACTAGCTAGTGTCACACTTTTATTACATCAAAACAAGACATATGTAAATTTTTAGGTCTATGCTCAATTTTTGGTGAAGAATTTTTTTAGCTACTGTTCTGGCCGAATAGAGGGATTTCCCTCTGTGGTTTCTTAGTTTTTCCCCAGCATTGATAATATACAAACATCATGTTATTGGAGATACATTTGCACTGTTTTCTCCTTTTTTGGAGTTCTTTTTTATCACATAATAAGGCAGAATAGTTTCAATACTGTAATAAATGCTATGTCAGTTAGCACTGCATTGTTCATATACTTTATTTATTACCTGGAGTTGCCTTGACAAACACAAATAAACCATATTGTCACAATCGTATGTTTAATGTCTTCATGTTTCCAAACGTTTCTGTTTTTCTGAAAACAACCGTTTTCATACAGCAATAGCTGGACGCTTTTGTCCATATTAGGAATTTCCTCATACGACTTTCTGCGCGAGAGCGCCCTCCGGCTTTGAGTATGAATGAAACATACACTGCGCAGAGTGTTTAGCGCTCCGCGATGTTCATCTCGCCTTATTCTGGCTCCGAATAAAACATCAGATCATGCACAGACTATCCTGTCTCTTTGAATTTAAATCTATATTTATTCACACCGGCTCTTGAAAACCTCTATGCAAACACACTTGCCCGAAAAAGTGCGGGGGACGAATTTACGTGATACTAAAAGTGGGGGGGGGACACGTCCCCCGCGTAATCTACGCCCCTGGGCCGAGGGTTTTAAAGACACATTCCCATAACTAGATAATCAACGCAATCAAATGTGACATCATGACACCAGACATTTCAGAAGGCAAGATCTCACGTTTAAACTGATATCAGTCGATGATAATTACTATTAATTGACCCTGATTTGTTTTGTAATTATTCGTACTCACAATTATTACTATTATTTATCCATCTTTAAGTCTTTCCTACAAACCTCTGAACATCACTGTTGTACTTGTACTGTGTGGATCAGGTCTCAAAAATAGCACTTTTGTGTAAATTGTGTTAGGTGGCATAGTAGGTGGATCTATGTAAATGAGGTGGTCCGGTGTTTTATGAGGTGACCAGAACTCTCAGTCCCAACAGTCTGCAGGAATCTCAGCATCACCACCACAACTGCAGCAAATAGTGTCCTTTTTAGACACTGAGATTTTTTTTTTGTATTGACTAAGACCAACATGGACAGATGTGACACTAGCTAGTGTCACACTTTTATTACATCAACACAAGACATATGTAAATTTTTAGGTCTATGCTCAATTTTTGGTGAAGAATTTTTTTAGCTACTGTTCTGGCCGAATAGAGGGATTTCCCTCTGTGGTTTCTTAGTTTTTCCCCAGCATTGATAATATACAAACATCATGTTATTGGAGATACATTTGCACTGTTTTCTCCTTTTTTGGAGTTCTTTTCTGACTGTGGCAGCATTTCAACCTGCGCCAAACCGATACAGCCTCTACTCTGGACCCCATCCACTGTACACCTCAGCAAAACCGACAACCAGGCATAAGTGAGTATCCATGAGCGAAATATTAATTCTCTTAATTGATGGCACAGGTGGTGAAATAGCTGTTGGATGTTACTAAATGATTTCAATAAAAAGGAATCTTCCATTCCAACATCATGTGAGATGATGTTTAAGATCATAGTTAAGAAAATATGACACAAGACTACATGTCCAACTCTTCCTGTAGACACTAAATACTTGTTGAGTTAACATTTTCCAGTTTGGTATTACTGTTGGGTGCAATATGTTTGATTTACATTGAGGTGCTATCATAAATCTCCTCAAATGTGGTGAATTCATAAAGAATAAAAATGTTTACAATTAGATCTTTACATTAACATTAGTAAATGCATTAGGTATCATCACCAACAACAATGATAATTTATGTAGAATTTAATAATTTTGCTTAATGTGATTATATATTCTGTAATTGTTAGTGGAACTATAAAACAATGTTAGTGTATGTAATTTTTAATGTTAAAATATATGTACAAATAAATGTTAACCAAGAGAAATAAATGTTGAAATTCTGTTGATTGTTAGTTTGTATTAACTACTGGTTGGCTAATGTTAATATATAAAGGTTGGTTTAGGTAACATTTATTTAGGTAACATAGCATATTGTGTACAGCACAGCAAATAGCTGATTCTTTCAGTGTTGAGAGAGAGGGAATATTTGTTTTTCTTGCTATTGACAACTTCAATGAGTGAGTGTTATATAATTGTATCTCTTCAGGAACCACTGTGCATATGTTGTGGAGAAGACTGTCTCGTTCACTATTCAGGATGGAGCAGCTCCCTTCATGAAGCCAGAGTACAACAAGTGTGCTTGGGGTCAGAAATGCCCAACTATAAAGTAAGCTATTAATAACTGTTTAACTGTCATACACTTGTATATAAATATATATTTGTATAAAAAATGCATTTGTTAGATTTAGCTAATTTTGACACCCTGTCTGTTCTTACAGGTATCGCATGTACTACAAACCCATGTATAAAGTTGCATATAAGACTATGACAGAGCTGGAGTGGAAATGCTGTCCTGGATATGCAGGTGTTGGTTGTACTGCGGTATATGGAATGAAAGCAAGGCCCCTATTCACAGGACCACTGCCTGCACAGAAGGGTCATATGCCTCGTTTTAAAGGGCCCATGCCAATGCAGAAGGGTCCTATGCCAACTTTTAAAGGGCCCATGCCAATGCAGAAGGGTCCTATGCCTTCTTTTAAAAGACCTATGCCAATGCAGAAGGGTCCTATGCCTTCCTTTAAAGGGCCCATGCCTGCACAGAAGGGTCCTATGCCTTCTTTTAAAGGGCATATGCCTGCACAGAAGGGTCCCAGGCCTATGCAGAAGGGTCCAGTGCCTTCATTTAAAGGTCCCAATCCCTCTCAAAAGGGTCCAGTGCCTTCATTTAAAGGCCAATTTCCCTATCCCAGCTTCAATGGAAACCCCTGGAATCAACCTCAAACACCACCTAATGGCGTGAATGAATACCCAGGCCCTAATACTGGTCCCTCTTCCCGAGATACCTCAGCTGAAATTTCTCCAGACCACCAGGAACTGGAAGTAGATTATCCTGAACCGATGCCAGAGCCTCAAGATCTTGGCCATGATGTAATCCCAGAAGAGAATGAGCCAATCACAGACTACCAGAATCCACAGCCAGATCACTATAGTTCTATACCAGAACATAGTGAGACAGAGCCTGTTCCCAGTGCACAGGCGCCCTCTGGTGGAAGTGAAACAAACCAAGGTAAATGAGCTATATTTTAGTTACACACTCTAGTATATACAGTTTTCTAGAGTCATAATTTCTTTGTTAAATATAAAGCTGCAAGTGTGTTCAGACTAACTAAATAAATATAATGCATTCACAGATCATGATGACAACAGTATCGAAGATGAGCGGTTGGATAGGATAGAAGAGGATGTGCAGCGACTCTCTCTTGGTCTAGAGACTCTTCGTGGTACAGTGACAGGCCTGGAGGACAGCTTGCGTGCTTCCCTCCGTGAAGACGCCAACCGAATGTTGACTGCTCTCATTTCTGCAGGACCCAGCCCTATCGCCACTCCTTCCCTGTCCAGGGACTCTTCTGTAGGTTTTGGAGATCTGCCTGGAGGTGCACCAGATATTGACGGTTCAGATGTGGTGGGTCAGTTCCCAAACTTGGTCGATTTGGCTGAAAAGGTTTCAGAGCTACGAGCAGAGCTTGTGGCAAAGGCATCTGAGATGGAAGAGTTGAGAGGAGCAGTCGTGGGTCACAACAACACCCTTCAAAGACTGTCAAATAGGTCAGTGAACCTTACACAAACTCACTTTCAAAAGGCCCTGGAGACAATGGTGGAGTCCAAAATGAGCGAAGCTCGGGTGGCCATCTTAGATGGCTTTGAAAAGCGTGTGGAGAGTGCTGAGGAGCGATGCGAGGGTCGTATGGCAGAGCTGCGCCTTCAGTGCAAGGAGGAACGTTTGGATGGACAAGAGCAAATTGAGCAAGTCCTAGACATAAGGGCCATAGGATTAAGGACAGAACTCCAAAAACTGCAGGCTCAGCTTCGAGACCTGGAGCCTGAAGAGGGTTGCTGCATTGCCATATCAGGTCTAACTGAAAGGCTCATTTATGTGGAGCAGTCAGTGGGTGGCTTCAATGAGTCCCAAATTAATTTACGTGCTGAACTTGGTGGACACAGGGACCATATAGAGGGCATGTTGGAAGGCCGACTAGGCTACATGGAATCCAAGATGAACATTGCATTAAATCAAGAGGAAGCAACCATTAACAAAAGAGGGCCTAGCAACCTGGAGGTGCAATTGGAGGGGAAGCTTAAGGCTCTCGAAAGTCGTCTTTTGGCTGCAGTGGAGGAGCTAGGTAATGTCACAGCACCAACTTTACTAGAGGGTCAGGCTCTGCCCACACTGGAGACAGAAGTAGAATCGCTCAGAAGAAGAGTTGAGGACGATTTGGACCGTTTACAGAAACAGCTCAAATCCATAGAGGTCATGTGCACTTCATCTTGTGTTCCACAGCCTGTTCTTACAGGATATGTCGCTCCTTTGGGAACTGAGGATGAGGGAAGTGAGGACAACCACAAGGAAATGAATGGGAAACTTGATTTACAAGTAGAGAGATTGAACAACCTCAACGCCACTCTACATAATCTTCTTGTCCAGTTGGCAGAGAAACAAGAGGAGGCAGGTCTTCAGGGTGAGGTGACCCTGCTGAAAGTTAGCATGAACTCCGTTAACAGGTCTCTCTGTGGCTTGCAAGAGTCTCTCGGCTCTGTGATCAGAGAGGTCGGCCAAACCAACTTCACCTGGCAAGAAAGAGAAGAAAGGCTTGCGCAGCAGGTGAAGGGTGTGGTTCAGCTGGTGGGACGACAGGCATCTATGTTGGGTACTGGAGAGCGAAAATTGACCCGTCTGAAAGGGGAACTCCAGGATCTGCGGCGCCGAGTGGCCGGAGAGCTCCAGGGTTGCCGTTCCACTGCTCTGGGTGTCCAGAAAAAGGTGACTGAAGTCGGGGGTCATGTTGCTCGTGTGGAGGGTCAGTGTGGAGGTCTGGCACACCTGGCTGACGACCTAGAAAGAATTCGAGGAGAGCTGGAGAGACACTCTGATGGGTATCTGTCTCATGTAAATAGCACCCTTGTTAGCCATTCTCACCAGCTGTCTGAGCTCAGAGATAGCATCCAAAACTGCACTGGACCATCTGGGTCTACTAGGATAGCTGGGGACAATTTAGCTACAACACAACAAATGGAAAAACAACACACAACAGAACCGGCCCATCCCAGAGGAGACCAGTTTGCAGTCCCCACACAGTACAGAGGTGACTAGTAATTCAAGTGCACTTTATAATGTGCAGACAGTCTTTACTCACAGATACTATTATATAGTATCTTTCTCAGGAGACTCTTTTCTTGCCAACATCTATGGTAGGATCAGTGTTGAAAATCAATCTTCCCAGTCTGTGGTGCTGCTGTTTTCTGTTTTTTTTTTTAATCATTTGTCTTTTATAGTTCATTTATTTTTTTTAATCTTTTATTCATGTTTACTTAGCGATTTTAGGGTTAAGTGTATTAAATGTCTTTCTTTGTTATTGTGAATATTTTTTATATGAACTGGATATCTGTCTTTGCCATTTTTTTATTGTAGGGCTTTTTAAATTAGAGAGACTGTTGTGTTCATATAGGTGAATTAGCATTTTGGGAACACAACCTTTTGAATTCTTTTTTTTTGTTTGTACCTTTATATATGGTTTTGTGAAAGCTGGTTCTCAATAAAATGTTAAAATCTCACTTAATTTTTTAGTTTATGAGGTTTGTATATTACTGTGTATTATTGATCTGCAACAGAAAATATGCAACAGGCTAATAATTGCACTCTTTAAGGTCATAACATCAAGTATATTTGAAAATTTGTCATTTTAATCTAGATTTTTAGATGTTAACAAGAAATGACAAAAATATAAAAAATTATCAACTGTAAACATACGGTATGTGAAAACCTTAGGAGTTCCTGTTGTATTCAGAAAACCAAATTTTCGACCATAACAACACCTGGGAAGGAAAACAGAACATGTAAAACAATTAGTTGAGCTGTTGTATCATTAAAGCCTGGCAAAAACTGAAGAAAAACTGCACAGAAAGAAGATTATGATGTTTTTGGACCTGTACTTCTGTGTATTTGTGAAACCAACATCCAAGTTCTAAGATGTTTTCTTTATTTAAGGGTTTCTAACATTTGGAAAGGACATTTAAAAACATTGCATATAACTTTATAGTGATTATTGAGGAATGTTGGTGCTGATACTTACTAACAGCCACAGTCGCCCCCTGCTGTTTCAGACTTTTAATGTATTTGATTATGCCAAAGGCATCATATCCAAGCACTGCTGCTGCCAGCAAACCAAAAATCTTAAAGAAAGAGCAAGCATGAAAAAAGTATGAAAGAAACAATGGTGAAAGCACAAGGGTCATAAAATGCAAAACAGAAAATAAGAAATCAATCGTTCATATACATACATCTTATAATCACTAAAAAGTACATTAGGATCTAATTTTGTAAAATGTGTTCAGAGAATTTGACAGCAACACCATTAGATATTAATTTCTAGGCAGAGTAACCGATAACTTTTATTACTTTGTCTTTTAAGATTATCCTTTCAGCCACAAATGCAGTCTTTGCCAATTTACTCACCGAACCAGCAACTTCCCCGGAACTTTTCCATCCTCAGCTAAGACAGATAAGAGAAGTAACAAGAAGGAGGACTGATCCTGTGATTGCTCTGAATAAGTCCTACAATATGAAGGAGAACATATGACTTTGTTTAAATGTATTTTTTCAGTAAAAAAATTAAAAGGAAGAGCTTGAGAATAAAAGGTATTGAGTAAGCTTATAACTTATAACATGGTGGGCAAGTAATTGGTCTAAATAAATAAATAACGATAATCCAATATCGAGTACACAAATATTTTTTACCAGCCACTGGAAATACATCAGTGATAGGTGCATGTAGGTAGGTAGGTCGATGGCATAAACGATGAATATGAGAATGGCCCAGACCAGCTCTGTAATGCAGCCCCACAAGTAGCATTCAAAGGAAACTGCTTTACAAATAGTCACAATGGCACACAGAGCCTATTAAAACAAATAGTAAAATAATTTATTAAAAAAGTACTGTATATACATATATGCATTTTTCTGATCCATGACACACACACACAAAATTGTTCAAGATGAATCACCTTGTCATAAATGTATCAAATAAAAGTATTATGCTTAATACTACTTTAAACCAATCAGATTAGTACATTATTAATTTTAAATCAGCATGAATCTTGATTAACTACATTTCTAACTCTGGGCAGACTTACAATTTCAAGAGCTAAAATCATCCCCTTTGGTGACCAGATGAATTTTGTGTTTTGCGCAGTGGCTGAAAGTGGCTGGTTATCTTCTTTTGTGTCTACCATCTTGATCCTGTAACTTGATTAAAAATAATAAAGAAGCAGGCACAGTAACAGATAATGTGTGCATAACGCTCAAAAAAAAAAAAACTAAAAAAAAACTTAATTATATACATTAAGATACAATATTAAATAACATGTATAAATAAATGCACTTTGACATTGCATGAGTTCATAACATATCATCAATAATATGAAGAGTTCAGATGCAAAAACCTCTAATATGTCGACTTAAACTACTTCAGTCTGTGTGCACTGAATTTATTTAATACACGAGTTTCACAATTTGAGTTGAATTACTGAAATAAATGAACTTTTCCACAATATTCTAATTTATTGAGATGCACCTGTATATATATATATTAAACTATAGCATTTGTGCATTTATAGTAAATGTATTTAGGTCACTGTTTTTCATACAAATACCTGGAAACCATATAGCCTAGTTCAATTTTTATCATGGTATTGAGGTGTGGTTTTAACTGTCGTTATCATGATCTAAATGTATGCTAATGGAAGAAGACCAATGGTTAATTTGAATAAAACTCAAACAGTCAAAATAATTAAATTGCACCATATAAAAATGAGGTTGTTACAATTTTTACATGTTACTGTTTTATAACGAACCTAAATCTCTCTCTCTCTCTCTATGAACTAATGCAATATCAAATTGCATTTTACTTGTTATTTTACAGAGCAGTCAAAAAGAGATTAGAAGTTATGAAGACAGGAAGCGCTGTATTTTAAAACCAAAAAGGTTACATATTTCATCTTTAAACACGAAGAACACGTAAGCACGAAGAAAAAATGGCCTAACGTTACCTTTTGAGTAATAAGGTAGTTGCCACAAACTTTATAACTTTACAACAAACGTCACAAAACTTTAGAACTTGTTAAGCATAAAACTATACTATACATAAAACGAACTAAATATACAATTAACCAATAAATAAAACGAAATATATTATAATATATTAAATGATTTAAAAACCTAATCGTAACCTGGGATATGTTTTATGCATTAAATACCTGAAAAGAAGCTGTTGAATATATCGCTCGGATGGGATGCTTTCAAAATGCTTTTCACATACATCTGTTGCACACATACATCTATTGCACAACATAATACAACTCACACCCATAAGAGTAACAGTAAATGACGCATTTAAGATTCCCCGTTATCTTTATCTCTGCTGCTATGCTGCTTGTTGCCAAGTCTGCGGTTTTCCAGCAGATTTGGTATCATTTCACTCTGTAGCTGCGGGGGTGGGGATCTGAGTATTGGTGTATAACTCAAGTCGCCCTTTGGCCTTTCTCATTTGCTAAGACATGCTTAATGAAACTGGGATCCACTTGATCTTCATCATCACATTCTTAGCACACCAGAAGTATTCTCTTGCAAATGCCTTAACACTTTTTCATTTGTTTCACACATTTTTCACACCCTTTGTCAAAACAGTCACTACAGATCTCATTGAAAGACTCTATTATATCAAACTCTATTAGATTCACTGTGTTGAACAAAAGGAAAACATTTATTCACAGCTGATAGAAAGTACTTGCATAATTATGAATTTCTAGTGCACCTGTGTGAAACTCATTTGCACAACTCTTCAATCAGCAATCAGTCCTCATCCCTCTATAAAAGATTCCACCTCTGTCCTGCTATTTGCAAGTATGGATCAAAGAGACCAAAGGCATGGAAGGAGAGTAAGAGAGCATGGCAGAGGGCCAGAGAAAGAGGAGTTTGCATACTTGGTGGAGGAGCTGCATTACTGTAGAAGGAGAAAATACAGCTCAAATTTCAAATGAAATTCAGGCAACAATTATTGACCATATCATCAGTCATAGCTTGTCCTTTAGAGAGGCTGGACAAAGGGTCCAACCCATTCTGAGTCAGAGCACTGTGGCATCTATTGCCAGGCTTTTTTTCAAAATGACAACAGGTAAGTCACAATGTTACTGTATAGCACTGTGTATTTCAGTTTTACTGTATTGCCCTGTTGGCAGAATGCACTTTGTCTACAGTAATGCAGATGTTTCATCAGTCCCATTTTTGTGTTTGTCATAATGTCAATTTTGATATGCTTTGTTCGGATTTGTTATTGTAATGCAATGTTATACCATACAGTTACATGCAACTGGAATAATTTGCTCTATGAATTTGCTTTTTTAGAGAATAATGTACTTTTAAGCTCACGGGGCACATCACAAATTCATTTGTGGATGAAGTTAGCTTCAACCTCTGTAAAGTGAGGAGACACGGGAGGAACATTTATTGGGCAGAGGGTCACTGTTGCAGTGCCAGGTCAGAGGGGTGCCAATATCACCATGTGTGCTGCCATCTCCAATGATGTCCTTTGCCACATACAAACTATCAGTTCAATACAGAATGCCTCATCACATTTCTTGATGCACTAAATGAAAGACTGGTTTCACCTAAAGTGAGAGGGCTGTTGATGGATTTACCATACAAAGAGGTATTTCCATTGGTGCATTGCAACACTGCAAGGGAAAACATCCAATTTGAACTTCTGAGTATTTCAACTCTTCATTTTGTTTTTTTAGATATTACCACCCATAAGTTTCCTCTTTTAAAAAAAAAACTATATTCAACACTTCTGAGTTTGAACAGTGTAATTTCATATTGATAGCTGTGTTTTGTATTTTGTTGTCCATTGTGTAATGACTGATTGAAAGAATAAATTAATTTGACCACAAGCTGTGGTGTTTGATGGAAGTATTTGCTTATGTTGCATGTTTTTAATGTTTTGTGAGTGTTGGAGCATTTTGCAAACAAAATGAGTCATTTTGGCCATTGGACGAAGTATACAAATCAAGTACTTGAGTAAAAGTACAGATACGTATTAATAAAATATTACTCCAGTTAAAGTAAAAGTACTCCTTTTTCAATTTTACTCGAGTGAAAGTACAAAAGTACTCGATTTTTTATGTACTTAAGTAAAAAAGTACTGATAGATTTATTTTGCAATTTTATATAGGCTACTTAATTTAAATTTATATTAGCACATATTTTTTATAATCCTACTGCTCAAAATACCTGGGATTTTCCCAAAATAACCACTATATGGAGTCAAGATATATTTTTGTTGTTGATATGGACTACGTTGACGAGAGTGATATAGTAATGTTCACTATGAAGCTTACACTGCAATGTACCTGAGAGAAAACATATCTGATCATCTGATTTTCACCAGTAAGAAAAATTTTTTTAAAGCTTGTTGTTTTGCAGAACATCACAGTTATATATGACATGAGAATAAGGCCTAAAGTTAGGAAGAACATTTTAAGGAAAATATAATTATATTTTCATAATGATTTTTTTCTTCTCAAACCTTGTCTGTGGTGTAAAAACACCCCTGGCCAAATGCCCCCAGAGGACATCACTTCCCACTTTGATAATTGGCTACTCGGCTAGTTAATCCAAACAATATAAAAATGTATACTGTTGATAAACAATATAAAATCAGACGTCATAGGGCTAAATGCGTAGCATTTGAATAAAACTGTTAACGTTACAGGCAGCGGGGAATATGAACGCGCATGAATTATTTTATTTAGTCTGTGTTATTTTAATGTTTCGTTTATTTTTTTTTAACCTAAATAGAGACACATGAAAAAACGCCAACTCGTTGGCCGGCGACAGCCATGACGTCACTAGTGCGACTATAGTATAAATAGGCGCTGGGAACACACATCATTCTCTTCTTCGTCTTCATTGACTGTTTTGTTTAAAGAGTGCATTTCTGTGGTAAGAGCGATCT
>NW_015552843.1:1147675-1174467 GCF_001515605.1 Sinocyclocheilus anshuiensis | reverse complement strand
CGGTTCATTTGAATCAGTGAGTTGTCGACTCGAGAACAGCTGCAATCGGATCATTCCAATTCGTGAATGAATTGTTTGGTGCGATTTGCGAACAGATTTAACGGGTTCATTGAAAAGAATCAGTTCGTTCATGAATTTTCTGAACCTGAAGCTTCTGCGTCTCGGAGCACGTGATATATTATAAGGAGTAATGAGAAGTTTTATGAAATGTAGTGAAGTAAAAGTTACTCAAAATAAATCTACTCCAGTAAAGTACAGATACTTGAAAAATGTACTTAAGTACAGTAACGAAGTAAAGCTACTCCGTTACTGTCCACCACTGAGCTTCAGTTTCAGTGTTAATTGTTTTGAAAATGTGATGTCTGAGTGGACAAGTGTGTTTAAGCAGTTGAGAAAAACTGTAATGATCATTATTACAATATTAAGAGCAATAATCATCGATTATAGTCATATTTTGGTTTTACCCTCTGAGTTCCTGTTTTTTTTTGTTTGTTTTTAATTTATAGGTTATTTACATTATCGGTCGTCACCGATAGCCTCGTGGGCAGCGCATCAACATGTAGCGCCAAAAATAAATAACAATAAAAAAACAGTCTGTGTAAATAAACGGATATGTCAGATGCAGCATCAGTCCACCCTTTGCAGTGTAGAGAAAACATTTTGGTGGTGAAAAAAAACTGAAACTCTCTATTAGTGATTAATTTAAGTTAGTCCTATTGGTTAAGGTACTTATTAAATATTTAAGTATTTGACATAAGTAAACAACATAAATTTAACAAATGAGAAATTTATGCGTATCAAAAGCAGCCCAATTCCTAATGAAAACTTGTGTAAGCACAAGTGTGTGTGTGTGCTTACACAACAAGTCTGGCAACCCTACTAGTAAGTGAAACTTACCAAGTGTTCCTTCCTGAGACCGGATGCTCTACCCTTATTCATACAACACCACAAAAATGTTGAAATTTTCAGTCTTCCAGTTTACTATAAAGTCATAACATTAAACATTTTGCATTATGTTATTTATATAAGGAGGAAATAATCATTTGTTCTTCGTTATCATTAAATAGATAACTGATTTTCAGTTTTGCAAAAAAATAAAAATAAAATAGACAACATCCTATTTGATTGTAATTATTGAATCATAGAAGCAAAAAAAATTATGATTGAATCACAGAAGCAACAAAGACCTTTTTTTTCAACAGGATAACTTATTCTTTATTGAATTTCCTTCGTGGATTCCATAGAACAATACAACCGAATTTCTGGATAATTTTGGTGATTGAGTTTTCAGCATGGTCATAAACATTTTCATCAATATCTTCATAAACGCTAAGAATATATCATACACATTAAATACAGCACAACCCAAAGGCATCGAGAGTTTCACAAGACATATCAAACACCACTAACAATGGAGAAGTTGAGTAGCATATTCATTTGGAAGAGGGGAAGAGTGGGCCAGAGCAGAGAATGGAAGAGAGAGAAAGAGAGAGAATGAGGGAGGGAGAGACACGCTAATACATTTAGCAGGTCGATGGCCTTCTACCCAAAAGCGAAACCTGGTTTTTCTCAAAGTCGCAGGCAAATTAAATAATCTGAAAAAATATAAAATAGATAGTTATAAGTCTGGGTAAGCTTGCATTATGAGCATCTGATCATGCAATAATATAAAGGATCTCATCATAACAACGTCTGCTGCATCAGCCCTAAATAAAACGATGATCAACTCTGGGCAAAAACTAATCTGGTGCATTTACTAGATTAATAAGATGTTTACTCAGCATCCTTGCATCTGAAAGTGCTAGACTTTCATATATACTGTTTAAATACTATACAAAACAATAACTTTAAAGACTTTATTACATCAGTTAACCTGCCATAAACATGGTTCAAATGATACATTTCGCAGCTAATTTAAATGACCCCCTTGATTCCAGCCGAGAGGTCGAGTTATCATATACACCAGATATTTCTGATCGTCTGCATTTCGAATGCTTGATCAAGCAGAAAAATAATCTAAACTGGCATTCCGGTGATGTTTTGATGCAAATCATGGGAATTTCACACTATAGCAGTTCATGATATCGCTTAAAGAATGAGCAGGTACTTTATATATATTTTTATATGTACATCTGAAAATATACCTCAATATCGCAGGCTTAAATCCTGTGATAATGCATATGCTTTTGAGAGAGGGAAACAAGAAAATATTGATGAAATTGAAACTGGCACGTATATACATTACTGACATCTCAACACACAGGATTGAGTCTCTCTATCCGGTGCTCACACAACACAAACAAAACCCCAGTCCATATATATATTTATATATCGATTTTTAGCATTCTCTAACTTAAACAGCACTACATCAACACAGCACTCAGATGCATTGTGTCATGAACAACCACGCTAATTCTGCACTGAGAACGCATGTGCTTTTCACAAGACAAAGATTTGAAAGAGAGAGCACTAAACAAAGTCAACATTTTCAGTCAGGAAATGAGAAATGCTTTAAGATACCCTTGACCGTTTTGCTTGCTGGTTGAAATAATGTGGTCCCTCCATGAGCCCTGGACGCTCCCCACCGCCTCAGTCTCAGTCACATCAGTGCTCCATCCCACCCATGAAGAAATAAAAACCAACAAAATACCCAACAAGAGGTCAACATAGAAATGGAACAAACTGTACCAAACCACGACCCACCAGAAGTAAACATTTTCAAGGAACAAATTCTGTGGGGCTTTGTGAATTTTTCACGTTATTGTTATTATATTTATTTAGGGTCTCTAAATTTAACTAGACTACAGTGGAATAATCCCATATATATCCTTAGGAAATATTTATATTTATATATATTAGTTTATAATGATATCTATACAGCACAGACAAATACATTCTCTCAAGTTTAGCATTACTATTGTCAACATCATCAATTCAAAATTCATATAGCAATAGGATTCATATACTTTTTCATATTTTGGTACAGTATTCAAGTGTTTTGAAATTTGATCAAACTTTTTTAGTTGTATACATCACAATAATAAACAGCACATTAAAATTCCTCCGCTCTATCCCCCTCCCATCTATATGTGATTTTGGATTAGACCCCTTGCCCTTCCTCCCTCCCTCCCGCCCCCCTTATCTTTCACAGACGTAAGCACAGACGCACAAACAGGGAGAAGTGTGGTTTTGTGGGTAGGATTCAGGCACCACACTGCTAGAGTCACACGATCAACTTCTTTCTGTGGAGAGACAATGAGACACACTATTTGAGATTATGCTGATATTAAAATTCGGGTCAATAACTGATAAATTCCATTCTATTTTGTCTAAATAAATACGAAATTTAGTAGTAAACAAGTGGATTTAAGGTTTAAAGATTCACTTTAAGTGACAAGGTTTAAAGATTAACTTTAAGTGAGCTAAAAGGGATGCCAAATACAGACTAAATGCAAAAAAAAAAAAGGTGGTCAGGCATGATTAAACATCAGTCAATACTAAACCACTAACCAACTAAACCATATCAAAGCCACTCACCAGCCATCTCCTGCTTCCTCAGATATTTCTCCGCTCACATCTGGTTGGAAAAGGAGGTGGGTGCCCCCTGTTGGTCATATCCACCCTGAACGTAGTCTCCACCTTGATTGTAGCCTTGCTGGCTGTAATCGGGCTGGTAGCCTCCCTGGGAGCCGGCGTACGGGTCCTGCTGCCCATAACCTCCCTGCCCGTAGGAATCAGGGGCGGGCTGCTTCTCCTGAGCGGGCTGTTGGCGCATAAATGGTGCGATGATCCCAGTCTCCTTGAATACAAACCACAGGTTCCCCATCCACAAGATCAGGTTGAGGAAGCCAAAGACCTGGAGAGAAAAGTAAATAAAAATAAGGTTTATAATTCAGTTTAAAAGTTTGCTCTAATCACAAGAGAGACATTGGAAGACCTGCATAAAAATGTTTTTTTTATCAGTAAGGGAATTTCCTGTATGGCCAAGCAGAACTGACTCACCACAGAAGTATTAAGACCAGACATGACGGGGTCGTAAACTTCACGGCAGCGGTTGCCTTCCTGTTCACAAGCAGGGACCAGATCTAGAACCTTCTCTGGGTCTGTAGCTGTCTTGACATCAGACAAACCCTTCGCCCATGCTGCCGAGCTCACCAGCCACATGAAGGTGAATACACACGTCACACCAAAATCCTGCAATCGTATTATTTATATAGAATTATATGTAAATATATAGTCAGTAACACTTTAGAATACTGTTCCATCATTAATGAAGAACTACACAAGAACACATGAGTAACGCAGTATTAGCACTCTAGTAGCTACTAGTATCTAACAAGAAACTCTGATTAAAGAAGTAGTAAGTAATAGTGCTTAGTCGAATGTTTACTAATTACTAATTTACTATTTTTTCATACCTCCCCAAGAACTACTGTATACAGGTTCATAGTTAATATGAATAATGCATAATGTATAATTCATTCTAAAGTGAAGGTCATGGTAACCCACTGGTAATTACTCAAGTATTACCAAATTCTTTTAGAAGGAATGACTAATTATTTGGATCAGTATTCTAAAGTGAATAACATCTAAGAATTACTGTATGCAGGTTCATAATTAATATGAATAATACATAATGTATAATTAATTCTAAAGTGAAGGTCATGGTAACCCAGTAGTCATGACTCAAGTATTACCAACTTCTTCAGAAGGAATTACTAATTATTTGGCTCAGTATTCTAAAGTGAAGATCGTGATAACTGCCTAGTAATGACTGACATCGTAAGCTTTTGATGGTTTTGTAAAGTATTGGATAGTAATTATTCAGGTGTTACTACATCCTTCTAAAGGAATTACTAATTTTTTGGATCAGTATTCTAAAATGAAGATCATGATAACTCCCTAGTAATTACTAAAATCCTTGTAAACTTTTTAGGTTTTTGTAAGGTTCTGGTTAGTAATTCATTTGGTAGCACTTAACTAGTACTAACTTACTAAGTTACCGTGATCTTCACTTTAGAATACTGATCTAAATAATTAGTAAATTCTTCAGAAGGATGTAGTAACACTTAAGTCATTACTATCCAAAACCTTATCTCAAAAGCTTACGATGACGTCAGCCAAAATTAGGGAGTTGTCATGCTTTTCACTTTAGAATACTGATCCAAGTATAAATATCAAAATTAAATCAATTTGAGCGTGATTTAAACCCGGATGATTGTAACCACTCTAAGTTTGTCTGCCTTGGGAAAGCTAGCATGTCTCCGACATAGTGATAACACTCGTTGCCTTCTCTAATGCAGCTCAACCAGGTCTCGTCCCATTCGTCGGTATTTGTGATATCACAAATCCCGGAAAATATGCGTTGTAGTCCAAACAAGTCGTTCACTGTAGTTTTTGAAAAGTGATTTCTGTTAAATAAAATATCTCCTTTTGAATTGGACTTTGAGCTTTGTAACTTTGCAGATCTTTTTTATGCTCAAACAGCAACATTACAGACTAACTAAAGTTGAAAAAGTCAAAAAGCATAATAGGACCCCTTTAAAACTGAGCTGCTACATCAATAATTCACCCAGAATTCTAAATTCCATCTTTGTTTACACACCCTCATGTCATTACAAAGTCAATTCTAAAAAAAAATCTGTAGTTCATAGTGACCAGTAAGGGCCAATAAGATCCAAGAGAAAAGAAAAAAAACCCCAAAAGAAAAGCACTGAAAGTAGTCCATATCAAGGCCATGACCATTTGTTGAAGATTTTTAGAATGTTGAAGAAAATGCTAGGTCTAATTCTAGTATAAAAGCAATCAGTTTGAACTATTCGCAAATATGCTCACGTTCACTCTTATTTGTCTGCCTTAATGTGTCGAAAATGCAAAACATTTCTTGTCTCGTCACATTCAGTTAGGAATTGCACGAATAATGTAAATTATACCATATTTCCAATTCAAAACGGCCATTTTTGAGAAAAAAAGTCAAGTTGGATATTACTGTTGTTTTTTTTAACATTTCTATTGTAAAACAGTTGTCAAATATTAAATGTTTCACTACTTCCATTTTACCTCGCTCTCTCAACGTTAAAACTGACGCTTGGTGCTGGAATTCACACTCTGCTACTGTGAACAGTAAACCCTTCTTACTTTGATTTGATTGGCTATCTCAATCATTTTGGGACACTGACAACCGCTGTTAGACCACTGAGACGGACCAGACTAAAAATGTAAATTTTAAATCTTTTCTAAAAAACAGAGAGCTGGATTTGGCCACTTCTAATTATACTTGTCCCCTTCAATGTCTACGGTGGTCTAAGGTGAGTAAATAATAGCAGATTTTTAATAATTTGGGTGAACCAAGGTTTTAACAAACTGCTACCTTAGTGCTTATGTATTATAGAAGAAAACTTACAATCAGTGGTCCTTTATTGTTCTCGCGGTATTTCTCAAAGGCAAAGACATAGATGCTGAGAGCTGCCATGGAATACAGGAATGCAAAAACGGCGATGGTGACGAAGAACTCTGCTGAGGATGAGTAATCCCCAACCAGGAAGAAACGCTCAGTCTGGCCATTCTTGCAGGCAGGGGCATCAAAATACACTTGATGAAGCCTGAAGGAGATACAGGTGAACAGGGTTACTGAGAGAACCCTAATACCTTCAAAGCTGGCCATCTCAGCACATTTACAACTTAGCCTAATTTAGAGTTACTATACCAAATCTCAATGGGCTGGAGAAACAGTTCACCTTGGATTATGAACCATGAAGAAAAGGAAAAAAAATTACATATTTAGTGTACTTGGGATTAGAGACAACGCTACTTAAACGCTTAACACTACGTGCTCAGAAGCACTAGAATTTAATAAAACAGGTTTCAAAATGGGGTTCAGAGAAAAATACTGTATATTAAAAAAAGGACAGACAGACAGACAGATAGATAGATAGATAGATAGATAGATGGTTTAAGCTGGTCCTTAGTTGGTCATGAACTGGTTTAAGCTGATCCTGAGCTGGTTATAAGCTGGTTATGAGCTTGTCCTGAGCAGGAGCTAGTTACTTAGGACCAGCACATGACCAGTTTAAACCAGCTCATAACCAGCTTATAACCAGTTCAGGATCAGCTTAAACCAGCTTATAACCAACTAAGGACCAGCTTAAACCAGTTCAAACCAGCTGCCATGCTTCAAGACATACCTAACCAGCATATGCTGTTTTTTTCAACAGGGAAATAACTAAACAAATAAATGTTAACATTTAAAGAATATAATCAAGATCTTCATAATATGAATAATACATAACATGATGCTATAAAATATTATATTTTACATAACAGTAATAAAAAACATTACTAATTTTCCCACAAAGTATAAAAGGGTCTTACATACTGCATATAGTTGTGTTTATATTTTAGGAAGTGGGACCCTCATATCAGGGGAAAAAAGGAAAAACCGCAAATGATCAGGGGATCATTTGAAAACCCTGCCAAGTAAAACACCAGAGGGACTGACTTTGTACTGCATTAAAAGCTGTTCCTGAAAAAGTAAATGCATACTGATGAACAAGTAAAACTTTGATATGGTCACACAGGTCTAAAAAGACAGAGGTACCTGAAGGGATACTCAAAATCCACGTCTATTTTCAGGTCACTGTCTGATCTGTTTCTGCACTCCACGCTCATCCTGAAGGAGCCGGAGTAACTCCCACAGGTGGAGAATGCAAAGATGGCAAACACCTGGAAAAGAGGTTTATATTTATGCATTTGGCAGATGTTTTTATTCAAATGTATTCAAGGTATACATTTTTTAAGTTCATGCATTTACGAAACAAGCCATTGCTAGCACCTTCTCTTTGCTTAACAAGTGTTTCACATATTTTAGTTACTAGAAGGTTGTTTTGACTACTAAGGTCAAGGTTTGGGACTGAAAAAAAGAAACAGAATGCTTTCTATACATTTTCATCTGAAGACTCACATTCACACATCAGGAATGAAATCTGTGAAGACTGGTGCAAATGTGGTAATGTCATATTTTACACATAAAAATTGTTTACTGTAGGAGGTGTGTATGAATGCAATTAAAATACAGACTAAATAAACCAAATGAAAGCATCTTTCACCATGTGACACCAGCATCCTGACATGGACATAAGCATATTATTTTTCCTTTCAGGATTAAGAGTCATAGAGATTACTTATGGACTTTGCCTGGTGGAGGGACTGAATGGAGAATGAAGCTATTAAATTTCACTGAGATACTCTGCCATCTGTCATATAGCTGAGCTGGGCTCTGTTATGAACCCAGGAAACATCACAGGACAGGAGACTAAAACAACAGACAAACATCAAGCCACAGTAAACCATGCTAAACAAAGGCAGACCAAACAATTCAAATGAGGCCAAGAGAACAAAAACATCTAAACAAAGACTGATAACCAACTGAGTAACTTAACCATAACAATACATACGAATGCAATTATTGTACAAACAAAGCAAAAAGCCTTAACAACTCGTGTTAGAAAAAACAAATCACATAGCCTAGTACCCACCAGACCAGACAAGGTCCAAGAGAGACAATTAAATAATTAGTCAGGCAGGCTACACACTACACAAGACAGACCAAACAAATCAAATCTGATCTAAATCAAACAAAATCATATCAGCTCACATTTCCAAGCCCAGAAAAGACTGATCCCAGACAGAAACCAACCCAAATTAACTAAACTGAGTTTCGTGGTTCAGTGAATCAATTAAACTGAGCAAATGTATCAAAAGTAAGCTTATTAAATAAGTTATTATACACAAAAACGCTGATTTGGAGAATTTTAATACGTCCAAACAGTTCTGTATTACTTAAATAAAGAGATAAATTATCTTGAATTATTAGAATGATGCTTGTTCTACTGCAAGAGAGAGTACAGACAGATATACAAATGTGGTCTTGTTCAACATTTTACTACAAAGTCTGTTATTTGATGCCATTTTCACTTTGTACAAAGTGAAGAAGCACTGTGTGACCAATAGAGGGCACTACTACTCTGCAATTGTGCGTGTTCTCCCGCGTGCATGATAGGTAAGGGTGCGTTCACGGTGTGTTTACGGTGCGTTTACCCTGGAGCAGATTTAAACGTTTATTAAAATAATAGCAGATATCTCTACTGTGGTCATTCAGAAACAAAGCATCTTTCCAACTGTAATTGTGTGTAGGCTATATACGTTCATTATATTGGCCATGGCATGGCCTTGCCTGAATGAACGCAGTACACAACAGCTACAAAATTATACTGCACTTTTAAATAAACTAATAATATAAAATGTTCAAATGTCAAATTACACAGTACAGGAACATCATAGATGATTGTGGTAAAACCTCCTTAATTTTTCTACTAGGTTGCTTCAAAAGTGAAATGGAAACCGTGGTGCTATTTAACACAAAATAATTCAATAAAATGTATTAAAATAAGTCATTAAGTGTATTTGTATGATTTAAAAGGCACTATTACGTAACTAGCATATGTTGTAGGCCTACTTAAATGTTATGTATTACTGCTGCCAGTTTATTTACAAGTGATTTAGATTTCAAACACACAAATCTATGTTTTTATGTTACAGTTATATTAAACTGAATCTCCTCTGGGATGTGTAGGCCTACTGTATGTGTAAAAAGTAAGCTTATGGTAAAATGGTAACCAGTTACAGCTTTTAAGAATCCAGCTCCTAAGCCAAGCCAAAGTCCCTTTAAACCGGGTATTCTATAGTCTTTGGACAAGCTGAGGAAATTACTGACCATATAGAAACCAAAAAAGAAAATCATTCGAGCTGCAACAGACTGCGTATTGTGCAGGAAGTGTTAAGTCTACTGGTGTTGAATGCTTCCATATGTAGGCATGTTTGATTAACAAGTTGAAGTTCTGTCAGGACCACTATCGTCAAAGATGATTGACAATTAGCATACAGTTTGGATTGGCGGTATGGTTCCGTTCTGGGCAAGAACAGCAATAATCCCCCAGGGTAAACAGAACAGAACTAACATAAATGTATTTGCAGATATTGTTAAGTTCAATCATTTTATGTACACATTTTAGAATTAGTCTGATTCAAGGAGAATCAGAAGGCTGAATCCCGACTGACAGAGGAGGAGTTGGGGCTGGAGGAGGGTAATTAGCTATTGAGCAATGCGAAAACTGCTGATAATACTGAGGGACCTTATATATGAATGCTTAGATAGGTGTCGTATTCCCATAGGTAGATGGGGATCAGCTGAAGGTCAGCTGATGCGAGCTTGACTAACGTAACCTGCCAGAACTAACGCTACGCTTGATTTTTACATACGTCTTAGATATATTATATAGATTATATGAAAAGTGACAGTATCATTTCACCATGTTTGGATATAGGATATGTCGCTTCTCAGCTATAATACATGATGGACATCTGTGCTTTCTAGTTCTTCTAAGTAAATAAATTCATGTCTGAAATTCATTTATGGACTAAAATGATTAACACACCATCTAATATAGCCTATATATATATACATAAATATAAATGAGAACTTACCCATTCTAAGGCTTTGATGAAGCCCAAAGGGACTTTCAGCACCCTGAACTGCCCATTGGCAACCAACTGTCAAAAAAACATTTGAAAAACGTTAGACAAACAGATAGACAGACAGACAGACAGACAGATAGATAGATAGATAAGTCAAGTCAAGTCACCTTTATTTATATAGCGCTTTTAACAATACAGATTGTGTCAAAGCAACTGAACAGCATTAATTAGGAAAATAGTGTGTCAATAATGCAAAATGACAATAGTAAACACTAATTTTTCAGTTAAAGGCAGTTCATCATTGAATTCAGTGATGTCATCATCCAGCTCAGTTCAGTTTAAATAGTATCTTTGCAATCATTTGTAATCAAGTCAACGATATCGCTGGAAATGAAGTGTAGATAGATAGATAGATAGATAGATGAAAGTGTTATGGATGATGCGTCTTCACCACGATGACTCATAACACAAACAGGCCCCTTTGCTCATATAAGAGCCAATTTATTTTGAAGCGATTGTGAAACCTACACATAGCATCTGCTACTGAAAAGACATCGTCGAAAAAACAAAACAAAAACCTATCAAAGCAGTAACAGGAGGAAACGAAAATTATTATTTCAAGTCATAAATTCTTTATATCTCTGAAGCTGAAAGCAAAGGAAGGGAAGGTGAGTCTCGAGGACCTTGAGCCATGGCCAGATCGCCTGCGCGCGCGTCACCGCCATCTCTGAGCCCCAGAGCTTCCGAACAGCAAGCGACAGAGATTTCTGAAACCATTTTGCACGCCAAAATCTAAAAAAACGATGGCTCTAGCAATCTGGAAAAATGCAAGGCCCTTAATTGAGGACAAATATATTAAATGTGGCGCTTAAATGTGACCGTTTTTCTGCTTCATGCATGATGGCATTATTGATATTTGGAAATATTTGCTCATCAGACATTTGGTCTGTGATACTGATTTTATTCGGACATAGTGACGTAGGAAGGTGCGGTTTTACACGACACCATTGTTTGCCCGTGAGGATGGTCCTCCTTTAAACCATGCAAATACAAAAATAAATCAATCGATCAACGATTTAGATCTCCTCTTTACGCGATTTAATTATTCATTGCAATATATAATATTGGCCTACACACGAATGCAGTTTACATCCCCTTGCAAAAATGTGCATCTGATAATGTTCTGTAAATATACGCATCAATAACTAATATATGATTGTGTGTCATATTCAGTAGACACCGATTTCTCGATCCCTGCCTATATTGCCTAATATTAATTAATAAATTATAATAAATAATAATAATAATAATAATGAGACAGAAGGGCCTGGGCTTATAGCTGAAAGTCACACAGTCACAGTATTGGGATGGAAGTCAGCTGCCATTTTAAAAGCGTATCTACGAGCGTTATCTTCATGTGATAAAGGGCCTCGTGCATTCGCTTTGATTTGATGTTACGCTTTTGCACTAAACGTAAATGTAAAATTACAAAATATAATTTGATATCATACCAATAAACGTGCATTTAGTACATGTATAATAACTGCATGTATCACAACCCTCTAACAAATCGAGCGCTTCATCAGATCTGTATAAAATACTATACAGCAACCATAACGGCATGCATGTGTTTAAAACGAAAATGTAGGATGTCACGAAAGAAAGCCCCTTGAAATACTGTATCAGTGAACAGACGGACAGCATCAGCAGGGCACCTCTCCCTATAAGTATTTTCCACCATCCTTTCTAAGCGCATCTTTATCGTATACAATGAATGCCTGACTGAAAGACAAACAAAAACATATACATATGTTACAAAATCATTTTGAACCCGAATGCCCTACCTGGTTTACAATATCCATGTTAGTCGCCTGCTCGTAGACAGGAGAAACAGCTATAATCGGGGGGAGGCAAGTGATGGAAGCGGAACAGCCCACGGAGGGGGAGGGAAAATCAACAGAACAGCAGCTTCAGTTGCGTCACTCACGCGCTTAGAGAACGAGAAGGCGTTTTTGGTGCGCAAAGAGCGGGATGAACCGACAGACGCTGATCGCAGTAGAGCAATGAGATCATTAACCTGTCACAATATACGTGCTTCTTCTAGCTGTATCTTCAGTGATGCTCTCAAATATGATATTTCCCCCTCTAACGAGTTGTTGTTTCGATGGCAGGCTGCTCGCGCTTGCAGAAGCCGTAAATTATGAATGTGATTGATCACTGAACACCAGATACGGCGGCCACTAAGTGCTGAGATTGAATTAGATAGTTTCATTTTGCAGTGGTTCGGTGGAACGTTAAGATGCCATTTGGGAAATAATAACTATTCATGAGCGTCTTCAACAAAAACATCACAGTTATGAATAACTAGATCTACATGAGAATGATGTAGGACTGTGTGGATATTCTGGAAAGACAGTTGCTAACTCAGGATTTCACTGGAGGCCTGTATCGAACTTCATATTTTCTACTTCAATCTTGTTAAAATTTCATAATGAACCCATACTATATTTCTTATTATCTTTCACAGTAAGCAAGGAAGGTGTGAATAGAATGTTCTCCTTGTGGGAAGTAACCAGTTGGACTGACAATGATGACTCGTACACTATTTTTAGAGACGAAAAAAAAAAAAACACCCCTGTTTAATAATGAAATGCTAAAACAGGAAAATATTTCTGAAATCTCAGCTAAAAAATCTTGAAAAGAAAAAAGAGCACTTGCAGAATATTTGCTATTGTGAGAATTAAATAGATTTTTTTTAAATATCCATAATGTATTTTACATGTTTAATTTTATATTTGAGCTATTTTTAATAATATTATTAATTAAATAACATTTAATTCTGATATATACAATTTTGTAATATAACAACATGTCATATTATGTATAATTGTATAATATCTAGAGCTTTTGGTGTGATAAATATTCTCTCTTAGAAATATAAGCACAAAAGGCAGAATCATGATAAAGTATTTGTTTCCTCTCTCCCTACTTCCTCCTTTTTGAAGCCCAAAGGCCTGCAGCTGTTCTTCTCACTGCTAATAAAAACACTAATTAGAGGTTCTCTATGTATGTTATGAAAGTGTCTCAATGGCAAAACTCATGTGCTTAAATATCCCTAGCCTCACTATTGTAAATGACGCTGAGAAATGCTTCATTTTGATAAAGAAGTACTGATGCATAACATTCTTCATAGATCCAGATGTCTGGAAGAAGGGGACAGTTGCGCTTGAAGGCCAGTAGGGCTAAAGAAAGTGTCCTCCCCCACAATGCACCACCATAATTGAAGCCAGCAGCCTGCAAAGTAGTCTGGTCTCAAATCAGTGCACAATTCAATGCATCAGCACAGCTTGTATTTAAATAAATAAATAAGCCATAAGCCCCCCCATAAGCCAGTGGTGTGCAGGGGCACATAATGCACGGGCTTCAAGGGGCTGAAGCCCAGGGGCCTACACTGGAAAGGGAAGGGAAATTATATTTTTCAAATAATAATTTGTATGGGAGTTTGCAGCAGTGACAACAGCTATAAATAAACACACACTTCTGGCAAAGATTGCATTTGCATATTTACTTATATTCACATTTTATGCAGAACAGTGTTGTGAATGTTAACTGGCATATAAAAAAAATTCTAAATTTCACATAAATAATTTCCAGGAAGCTAAAAAAAAGTAGTTTTCTGGAGTAGGGGGCCTACTGTAATGCTGTAGCTGAGGGGCCTCTGGTTATCGTAAGGCACCCCTGGTGGTGTGTAAACTGTAGATTATGAATTCTAATCATACTGTAAATAGTCTTTACATATACACCTTCCATAGTTTGAGGTCAGAGAGACATATGTCTGTCTTAAACCTTTTCTAAATTCCCTTGATAGAGAACACTAAATATTAAGCATATATCTTTCCTCTGGCCAAACAATTTGGGCACATATCTAATAAACACATATAAAGCAACCCAAGTGGAACCTGAACCCAGAATCCCCAGCTCCAGAAGTTGATGCCTTATTAGGCCACTGGGCCTTGACATGATTTGCTGCATTTTGTATTACAAAATGGCTTTGCAAAAAGCTTTCCCACAAAATGGCTAAGTTGGCTAGGTTTTCACATTTAAAAATGGCCATGATTCTCCATGATATTATAAAAATGACAGATTGCAATGAGTGGAAACATTTCAGCTTTATATTTGTTCACTATCGTCAAAGATGATTGACAATTAGCATACAGTTTGGATTGGCGGTATGGTTCCGTTCTGGGCAAGAACAGCAATAATCCCCCAGGGTAAACAGAACAGAACTAACATAAATGTATTTGCAGATATTGTTAAGTTCAATCATTTTATGTACACATTTTAGAATTAGTCTGATTCAAGGAGAATCAGAAGGCTGAATCCCGACTGACAGAGGAGGAGTTGGGGCTGGAGGAGGGTAATTAGCTATTGAGCAATGCGAAAACTGCTGATAATACTGAGGGACCTTATATATGAATGCTTAGATAGGTGTCGTATTCCCATAGGTAGATGGGGATCAGCTGAAGGTCAGCTGATGCGAGCTTGACTAACGTAACCTGCCAGAACTAACGCTACGCTTGATTTTTACATACGTCTTAGATATATTATATAGATTATATGAAAAGTGACAGTATCATTTCACCATGTTTGGATATAGGATATGTCGCTTCTCAGCTATAATACATGATGGACATCTGTGCTTTCTAGTTCTTCTAAGTAAATAAATTCATGTCTGAAATTCATTTATGGACTAAAATGATTAACACACCATCTAATATAGCCTATATATATATACATAAATATAAATGAGAACTTACCCATTCTAAGGCTTTGATGAAGCCCAAAGGGACTTTCAGCACCCTGAACTGCCCATTGGCAACCAACTGTCAAAAAAACATTTGAAAAACGTTAGACAAACAGATAGACAGACAGACAGACAGACAGATAGATAGATAGATAAGTCAAGTCAAGTCACCTTTATTTATATAGCGCTTTTAACAATACAGATTGTGTCAAAGCAACTGAACAGCATTAATTAGGAAAATAGTGTGTCAATAATGCAAAATGACAATAGTAAACACTAATTTTTCAGTTAAAGACAGTTCATCATTGAATTCAGTGATGTCATCATCCAGCTCAGTTCAGTTTAAATAGTATCTTTGCAATCATTTGTAATCAAGTCAACGATATCGCTGGAAATGAAGTGTAGATAGATAGATAGATAGATAGATGAAAGTGTTATGGATGATGCGTCTTCACCACGATGACTCATAACACAAACAGGCCCCTTTGCTCATATAAGAGCCAATTTATTTTGAAGCGATTGTGAAACCTACACATAGCATCTGCTACTGAAAAGACATCGTCGAAAAAACAAAACAAAAACCTATCAAAGCAGTAACAGGAGGAAACGAAAATTATTATTTCAAGTCATAAATTCTTTATATCTCTGAAGCTGAAAGCAAAGGAAGGGAAGGTGAGTCTCGAGGACCTTGAGCCATGGCCAGATCGCCTGCGCGCGCGTCACCGCCATCTCTGAGCCCCAGAGCTTCCGAACAGCAAGCGACAGAGATTTCTGAAACCATTTTGCACGCCAAAATCTAAAAAAACGATGGCTCTAGCAATCTGGAAAAATGCAAGGCCCTTAATTGAGGACAAATATATTAAATGTGGCGCTTAAATGTGACCGTTTTTCTGCTTCATGCATGATGGCATTATTGATATTTGGAAATATTTGCTCATCAGACATTTGGTCTGTGATACTGATTTTATTCGGACATAGTGACGTAGGAAGGTGCGGTTTTACACGACACCATTGTTTGCCCGTGAGGATGGTCCTCCTTTAAACCATGCAAATACAAAAATAAATCAATCGATCAACGATTTAGATCTCCTCTTTACGCGATTTAATTATTCATTGCAATATATAATATTGGCCTACACACGAATGCAGTTTACATCCCCTTGCAAAAATGTGCATCTGATAATGTTCTGTAAATATACGCATCAATAACTAATATATGATTGTGTGTCATATTCAGTAGACACCGATTTCTCGATCCCTGCCTATATTGCCTAATATTAATTAATAAATTATAATAAATAATAATAATAATAATAATGAGACAGAAGGGCCTGGGCTTATAGCTGAAAGTCACACAGTCACAGTATTGGGATGGAAGTCAGCTGCCATTTTAAAAGCGTATCTACGAGCGTTATCTTCATGTGATAAAGGGCCTCGTGCATTCGCTTTGATTTGATGTTACGCTTTTGCACTAAACGTAAATGTAAAATTACAAAATATAATTTGATATCATACCAATAAACGTGCATTTAGTACATGTATAATAACTGCATGTATCACAACCCTCTAACAAATCGAGCGCTTCATCAGATCTGTATAAAATACTATACAGCAACCATAACGGCATGCATGTGTTTAAAACGAAAATGTAGGATGTCACGAAAGAAAGCCCCTTGAAATACTGTATCAGTGAACAGACGGACAGCATCAGCAGGGCACCTCTCCCTATAAGTATTTTCCACCATCCTTTCTAAGCGCATCTTTATCGTATACAATGAATGCCTGACTGAAAGACAAACAAAAACATATACATATGTTACAAAATCATTTTGAACCCGAATGCCCTACCTGGTTTACAATATCCATGTTAGTCGCCTGCTCGTAGACAGGAGAAACAGCTATAATCGGGGGGAGGCAAGTGATGGAAGCGGAACAGCCCACGGAGGGGGAGGGAAAATCAACAGAACAGCAGCTTCAGTTGCGTCACTCACGCGCTTAGAGAACGAGAAGGCGTTTTTGGTGCGCAAAGAGCGGGATGAACCGACAGACGCTGATCGCAGTAGAGCAATGAGATCATTAACCTGTCACAATATACGTGCTTCTTCTAGCTGTATCTTCAGTGATGCTCTCAAATATGATATTTCCCCCTCTAACGAGTTGTTGTTTCGATGGCAGGCTGCTCGCGCTTGCAGAAGCCGTAAATTATGAATGTGATTGATCACTGAACACCAGATACGGCGGCCACTAAGTGCTGAGATTGAATTAGATAGTTTCATTTTGCAGTGGTTCGGTGGAACGTTAAGATGCCATTTGGGAAATAATAACTATTCATGAGCGTCTTCAACAAAAACATCACAGTTATGAATAACTAGATCTACATGAGAATGATGTAGGACTGTGTGGATATTCTGGAAAGACAGTTGCTAACTCAGGATTTCACTGGAGGCCTGTATCGAACTTCATATTTTCTACTTCAATCTTGTTAAAATTTCATAATGAACCCATACTATATTTCTTATTATCTTTCACAGTAAGCAAGGAAGGTGTGAATAGAATGTTCTCCTTGTGGGAAGTAACCAGTTGGACTGACAATGATGACTCGTACACTATTTTTAGAGACGAAAAAAAAAAAACACCCCTGTTTAATAATGAAATGCTAAAACAGGAAAATATTTCTGAAATCTCAGCTAAAAAATCTTGAAAAGAAAAAAGAGCACTTGCAGAATATTTGCTATTGTGAGAATTAAATAGATTTTTTTTAAATATCCATAATGTATTTTACATGTTTAATTTTATATTTGAGCTATTTTTAATAATATTATTAATTAAATAACATTTAATTCTGATATATACAATTTTGTAATATAACAACATGTCATATTATGTATAATTGTATAATATCTAGAGCTTTTGGTGTGATAAATATTCTCTCTTAGAAATATAAGCACAAAAGGCAGAATCATGATAAAGTATTTGTTTCCTCTCTCCCTACTTCCTCCTTTTTGAAGCCCAAAGGCCTGCAGCTGTTCTTCTCACTGCTAATAAAAACACTAATTAGAGGTTCTCTATGTATGTTATGAAAGTGTCTCAATGGCAAAACTCATGTGCTTAAATATCCCTAGCCTCACTATTGTAAATGACGCTGAGAAATGCTTCATTTTGATAAAGAAGTACTGATGCATAACATTCTTCATAGATCCAGATGTCTGGAAGAAGGGGACAGTTGCGCTTGAAGGCCAGTAGGGCTAAAGAAAGTGTCCTCCCCCACAATGCACCACCATAATTGAAGCCAGCAGCCTGCAAAGTAGTCTGGTCTCAAATCAGTGCACAATTCAATGCATCAGCACAGCTTGTATTTAAATAAATAAATAAGCCATAAGCCCCCCCATAAGCCAGTGGTGTGCAGGGGCACATAATGCACGGGCTTCAAGGGGCTGAAGCCCAGGGGCCTACACTGGAAAGGGAAGGGAAATTATATTTTTCAAATAATAATTTGTATGGGAGTTTGCAGCAGTGACAACAGCTATAAATAAACACACACTTCTGGCAAAGATTGCATTTGCATATTTACTTATATTCACATTTTATGCAGAACAGTGTTGTGAATGTTAACTGGCATATAAAAAAAATTCTAAATTTCACATAAATAATTTCCAGGAAGCTAAAAAAAAGTAGTTTTCTGGAGTAGGGGGCCTACTGTAATGCTGTAGCTGAGGGGCCTCTGGTTATCGTAAGGCACCCCTGGTGGTGTGTAAACTGTAGATTATGAATTCTAATCATACTGTAAATAGTCTTTACATATACACCTTCCATAGTTTGAGGTCAGAGAGACATATGGCTGTCTTAAACCTTTTCTAAATTCCCTTGATAGAGAACACTAAATATTAAGCATATATCTTTCCTCTGGCCAAACAATTTGGGCACATATCTAATAAACACATATAAAGCAACCCAAGTGGAACCTGAACCCAGAATCCCCAGCTCCAGAAGTTGATGCCTTATTAGGCCACTGGGCCTTGACATGATTTGCTGCATTTTGTATTACAAAATGGCTTTGCAAAAAGCTTTCCCACAAAATGGCTAAGTTGGCTAGGTTTTCACATTTAAAAATGGCCATGATTCTCCATGATATTATAAAAATGACAGATTGCAATGAGTGGAAACATTTCAGCTTTATATTTGTTTACAAATGTAATTCAGAATTTAATAAACTCTCATTCAATCTCACATATAAATCTTTAGATATTATAATATTCCATGTGAAGTGGTTATATTAATATTGTTCTGTATATTTACACTAATGAAGTAAAATTGTTGGGGAAGGGAGCAAATGCTGGGGATTACATAGAGATGTGGTATGACAGACAAGTTCACATCTGCAATCTGTCGTCATTTACTTTTAGAAAATGTTCAGTAATTTTGATTTTTACTGTATGAGACCCATGAATAGGGCACAGTGATCACTGTTTCTGTGGCTGTTCTATGGATATGATCAGTAAAAGGAATCTGACGAGACTAAAGCGGCTAATATGACTAGGCATATCAACAACATTTAAAAATCAACCACATGTATAAAACTGGAATAAAAAAATGAAAACAAACAATTAAATAATAACAAAATACAAAATTAAACAACTTTTCAAAAAAAAAAAAAAAAGACTTGTTTTTTATTTTATTGTCCTAAAAAAGTATCCTTGAAATTCCAGCCAGGCTCTGTGCAACCCAACACAAGTAATTTGTTTCTCCTTAGTGTGCTTTTTGTTCCAATATCATGTTTTATTCTAAAATTTTACTTTAAGCTGGAATTGGAGTAAAGACAACCCATATTCAAACACGATTAACCAATACTGGAGCCTATCATGGAAAACTGGGGGGGGGGAAATACACACATATACACAAAATGCGAGACAAACCTGTAAAATGATTAAAAATGTTAATATTTCAATTATTTATTAAAGTTCTTAAATTATTTATTTGAATAATTTAAAATACTGTATATATTTTAGGTAGGAGAATCCCTCTGTAAATGACGCTTAAAAATAAACAGACAAACATAAGAATGATGGAGTAAAAACACATTAACAAATATAAAATGTTCAACAAGGTAAGCTATTTATAAAACGAGTCCTTTCAGAGATCTGAATTTAAAAGAATTTAAAACTGCCATGTTGACAGGGTAAACCGGAGCTGGTTTCTTTCACAGACTGAGTAAGAACCGGTCACAATATTTCAGAACTAAACCACCATTCTCAGCAGAGTCTTTCTGTGACTCAGAGCAGCATGAACAATGTGATTGGTCAGTCAGGATTCTGTTGCTCCACCCACTGGCATCCTGATCAGCTCTTTTTCTGTTATTCAAAAAGATGTAACACAAGTCATCTCATCAGCCAGTTCCTCTTCCTCGTGGCTCCTGATGGGCTCCTCGTCACTGTATATGGGCCCCATGTCTGTGTGGTTCAGGAAGCCTTGACTCTCCCCTGAGCCCCCACGACTCAGGAGATCACTTGCAGCACTTTCCATCTCATCTATGGTCATGTGACAGGCATCTGCAATCTCACGCTTGGCAAAGGCTACAAATTTTGGGTCCTTGGCATACAATCCCAAACCCTCAGAGATCAAGATCTGAGGAAGGCAAAAAGAGAAAGATCTGGAGTGACTAATGGCACTATACATGTCAAACTCAGATGACATACAGTATATATTACCATTCACTCTTACCGTGGTCTGTAAGATTTTTTTTTAAAGGGGTCCTATTATGCTCTTTTACAAAGTCTTGATTTAGTTTTTGAAAAGTGATTTCTGTTAAATCAAATATCTCCTTTTGAAGTGGACTTTGAGCTTTGTAACTTTGCAGATCTTTTTTATGCTCAAACAGCAACATTACAGACTAACTAAAGTTGAAAAAGTCAAAAACCACAAAAGGACCCCTTTAAAGAAATTTATATATTTACTAAGCAAATATGAATTAAACTGATCAAAAGTGACAGTAAAGACATTTATAATGTTACAAAAGATTTCTATTTCTAAAAAATGCTGTTTTTTTATATTAATTCTATCAATCATAGAATCCTAAAAATGTATCACCAACTGTTTTCACTATTGATAATAATAAGAAATGTTTCTTGAGCATTGTTTTAGCATATTAGAATGATTTCTGAAGGATCATGTGACACTGAAGACCGGAGTAATGGCTATTGAAAATTCAGCTTTGCCATTACAAATATATTACATACCATTATTTTACTAGATACATTTTTATAATATAAGGTCCATAGATTTAAAAGAATATATAAATTTTATATTTATATATCTAAATAAGTTATCAAATTATATTTTATTATAGCCTACATCTCACACAGCAGCATTGCTAATTTTATGAAGAGCTCCTGTGTTTGCTTAGATGTTGTGAAGCTACTGTTTCTGTAATGGTCCCTTGATGTTGCCTTAATGTTGTTTTAGTTGTAACATGTATAATGTTACTGTAATATTGATGTAGTCAAGCTGTAATGTGTCCATAATGTTATTGCAATGTTGCTCTCATGTTCTAGTGTTTCTCTGCTCCTACCGCTTCTACCAGACTGTCAGCGCTGCCTCTCTTCTCGCTGTAGTGAGGACTGAGTTGGGTGGGGACTCCGAGGGTGGTGTAGGCTCGATATGGCTGCCCCCCTCCACCCGTAGAGGGTCCCGAGTACCATCCCGAACTGGGATGCCGAACCGACGCAGGCACTCCGATGGCACCGGCCTTTTTGTCCCAGATGCCTACACTTCCAGCCCCTCCTGCTCCCTCCTCCTCTACCAGGATAAGGGGAGAGTAAAGGAGATGACCCCGTCGAGGGCCGGTGTTTGCCCAGGATACTGTTGAACCCGTGGACGATCTAGCGATGCTGTGACGAGAATCGTAGCTGCCGCATCTCTAAGAGGGAGAGAAAGAAACAGACTGAGTCAGATAGGTTCTGTTCAAACTCACTTTCATAATGTTGTGAAGGGAGTCACTTGAGCAGTAGACAATCAGGAACTGTGAACTGTGTGAAGATAAGGTGTTTCTTCAACTACAGGCAAGTTGCAAGTTGAGGCCTTTTGGAAAATAAAATCCTTTTCAAGCTTGTTTAAGCTTGCTCTGCTAAGACTAATTTCACAATTAACATTTTATGCATCCTAAATACATAAAAATCAAATATTTTCACACAAACATATTTCACATATGGTCACATATTATCACAACAATTTAGCCCCTAATAAACTTTTTCAAAAATGTATTTACTGAGCACTGCTAGCGAAGCTCATACTTGAGACTGATATGCGAGACATAATATGTAATATATAAAAATAAGATATATACATTTATTTAGCAATTTGTTTGTTTTCATAGTTGTTCAAATAATTCTTATTTAATATTTCAATTGAAAGTCTGGGTCTGGGACAAGGGTAAAAGTATAAAATCAAATGCATTCGAAATGCAGAAAAAAGTTTTAATATGATCTTTATGTAAAATAAAGTGCAACCCATTTTTTAATAAATGTTTTAATTTATAATCCATGCCACATCATTCAGTGAATAAAACATATACTGTATACAATATAATAAATACAATCTGTGTGTACCTAAATACTATAGTATGTGCATTACGAAAATTATGTAACTGTAACATTGGAGAAGATGTAAAAACAAAAAGAACACATTGGTAACACTATATTTTAAGGTGTCCTTGTTACACATATTACGTGTACTTATTATCATAATAACAATTAATTACACATAATTACATGCAAGTATCCCTAATCCTAACCCTAACCATATAGTAAGTACATGCAGTTCATTAATATTACTCAGTACTTAAATGTATAATTACACTATAACAAGCACACCTTAAAATAGTGTAACCAACACATCTGATAGTGTGTCATGGACAAAAAATGATATATTGTTATCATTACCTGTGAACGCGCTCTGCAGGGTGGGGAGTTCTGATGGTATGTTCCTGGGATGGGCAGATCATCGCTGCTACCTTGCCTTCTTAAACACTGTATGTTAAATGAAGCCTTTCTCCCTGAGAAACAGACAAAAAATAATGCAAAGCAGTGAAATGTACAGATGAACTTATACAGGTTAAGTACAACCCTTTATTACATACACACAATATTCTAAATAATAATTACTAAATAAATATATCACAATTGATGATTTTACCAGTAGGCGTTGCAGGCAGCAGGCGTCTCCGTGCTGTCCTCCTGCCTTCACCATAACTGTTTCCATAATGATTACCGTAGACAGGGTGTCTCATAGAGTGTCCATCATACATGTCTCTATGTCCCGGGAACATTGTGCTGTCCTCTGGATAACCATGCCTGAGGATGAAAAAGATTTGATGTATTATAATCCATAAAGTTAATCAGCTTCCAAACATGAATTAATTCATTCAGGCACAGGCAAAACTTTATGAGTACCTTTCTTTAGAGATGACGCTCTCGCTGTCCTCATCTTTTCCATAGAAGCGCTGCTCTCCAGTGTACTCACTGCCTTCCTCTCGCCGAGATAGCGGAGAGGAGAATCTGTCCCTGGAGTCCCTCCTGAGGGAGAAAAGAGGAAACCTGCAGTCAGCAGGAGACTGAGAGAACAGCAGACAGGAACAGAGAAGGGTAAGGGTGGTGCTGCAGACAATGCTGAATGCTTACCTTGGGTATTTGTAGTATGATGATCTATCAAACAAACAAAAACAGTATGTAACCAATAAATTACATAATTAATATGAAGTATAATATAAATAAATGCAGTGGAAACAACTAGATTTACCTCCTAAGCAGCTGGTCAATCACACCATTCTTGTGTTGGTAATGAAAGGAGGAACGCATGCTGTCTCTTCTTCTGAAATTCTCGTGTTCCAAAGCACCGTTCCCGTTCTGTGTTTTTGCTAAGGAGCTCCTACGTCCCAGTCCCCCGTTCAAGATGCCTTCTCCTGAGACAGGAACAGGAGCACCGCTGGGAGTAGTGGCCAAAGTGGAGCGTCGGCTTTTGCTTGAGGGCTCAGCGTGGCCTGCATAGCCATTTTCGTTCTAAGAGGCCAGCAATATGACAGAGTGAGAGAAAAAAACAGAATATTGTATTAAAATATATGTAATGCAACAACAAAACACTCCAAATCATAGCCATTTTTTAAAATTATATATATTTATAAATTATATTTACAATTATATTTTGAAAACATAACATTCAATTAGTCAGAAGTGACAGCAAAGACATTTATAATGTTACAAAAATGTATATTTCAAATAAATGCTGTTCTTTTAAACATTGTATTTGCATTCTGTTTGCAATAATAAGAAATGTTTCTTGGGCACAAAATAAGCATATTAGAATGATTTCTGATGGATCATGTGACACTGAAGACTATGTAAGAATTTGCTTGTGGCTGAACCTATACAAAAACAAAAGCAAGCCGAAGCGCAGTGGCCTAATGGATAAGGCATTGGCCTCCGGTAATGTGGGTTCAAGTCCCACCTGGGTTGTGAGTCTTTTGGTCACGTTGCTAACAATGCAAGTACTCACAACACTTTAAATGTGTGCTGCAAAAATGACTACTAATAATTACTCTACTTACATTACAGGTGGTGCACTTTAAGTAAGGAAAGCAACTATTAGCAATCATGCAATCTATGACTGACGACGTGTAAACAAATTATGCACCTAGATATATGATGAATGATTAGGGAAGGGAATGTAATAGTTTATGCTCATTTCATGAGCATTTCACCAACCAAACCACAACATCTACACCTACACCACAAAACCCTCAGCCTTAACTTCCATTCATTACCTGATATCTGCTCCTGCCTGGTACTCAAATTACCATTCGTCTCAATAGACCAAGTGCCTCATTACTCTGAATAATCATCTAATCCTTCTGTCTCATAGACTATTTTCTATTCAGCAAATGTATAAGATGAATTCAGTGTGATTCAGTTAATTGATTGAAAAATAGAGTAATTAAATTGTGCTCCAAAATAATATTGACGGTCCAAGTGATAGGCACCTTATAACGAGCATCATCCTCCTCTTGCTCCTCCTCCAGACCCTCCTCTTCCTCCTCCAGATCTTCGTTCATGGCCAGTCTCATTTCTGGCCCAAGGTCCTGCAGAGTCCCACCTGGGTCGTAAACAATAAAACTTGTGTGGCAACAGAAAATAGAAGTTGATACTGCAGTCCTACTTGATGAATTTGCTGAGATCATGTGAGAAGGACTGAGGCTGTAAACATAACGACTGGTAATTTAAAACCAAGTAAGGCTAGAAGAGAAAAATCAAAAGACTGCCATGTTATCAAGGCATGTGTTTACTAACACAGAGACTAAATATCAAATTTGCAAGAAGGCCTAATGGATAAGGCATCAGCCTCTGGAGCTGGGAATTGTGGGGTTTAAGTCTCACCTGTGATGCAAACCTTACGTTGAAATTGTAGAAAACCTTATATCATCAACCTGTCAAAGCTTAGCTGTCTGTTAAATGATGAAATGAAGTTGAAGCAAGTCTTGATGAATTATGCAATCATATGAGATGGACTGGGGTTGTGAACAAAACAAATGACAATTTAAAACCAAATAGGGCTAAAAGAGAAGGTGACAATACTGTTGTTTTCATGGTTAGAATTATTGACTGAGACTACATGGCTGTCAGGGATCTGGAAGGAGGACCCAATCGCAGAGTGAGTGACAAGGGTTTATTACAAAACAGAGAGATACAAAAGGGTAGTGAAGTGTGCCGGTGATTCAACGGCAGGAACACACAGTTAACAGAGAAAGAGCAAGCTAGGGAACACCACTGGGACAGCCTTGGACATCAACTGGCAGAATAGCAGCAGAGGAAGTGGCAAGACCAGGCAGATGGAGAAGACTGAGCAAGGCACCATAGAGCTGAGCTCAGATACTTGTTGACCGCAGACTCTGAAGCGGACCAAGTACCAGGCAGTGATAACCAGTGGCAGGAACTCACGGGAACAGGTCAACTTCCCTCGTCCACTTGATGAAGTGGAACGCACTTCAAAATGGCGTAAGTGGGTAAGTGCTTAGGGAAGTTCGCGAGTGAGTGTTTAAAAGTGAACTGGAACGCAGCCAAGACAGTGACAGAAGGGGTGAGAATGACCACTAACTGGCAAAGACAAGAGGGCAAGGGGAACTATTGCCTTGTCCAAATACCCACACTTGCGGTCTTTGCACTTGACCACTTGACAACTTATATGACGTATTTCCTGTATTTGGCCCAAGTGTTCAAGTGAAGATGAAGTCCACAAGTGTGTGTCGAACTTTTCATTACCTGATGGGACACACTTATAGTGTTGTAAAAATGTAAGTGTTTACATAGCTTTATTTTAATTTTAAATACTTTGCATTTTAAAATCAACTTCTAAATGTCTGTTCAGTAGTCCCTATAACAGATGACACAATTTAATTAAGTGATAAAAAGCA
>NW_015552843.1:1115288-1147265 GCF_001515605.1 Sinocyclocheilus anshuiensis | reverse complement strand
ACTGATATTTGTATACTTACTACATAAAGTATACTTAAAAATATACTTGAACTTTACTTAAGTATACTTAATAAAATAAACTTGAAGTATACTACTTTTTGGTAAGGGACCTCATGGGACACACTTATAGTGTTGTAAAAATGCAAGTGTTTACATAGCTTTATTTAAATTTTAATTACTTTGCATTTTAAAATCAACTTCTAAATGTCTGTTCAGTAGTCCCTATAACATTACATAATTTTAATTTGTGGTGCTTCTAATTAAGTGATAAAAAGCAGTTGTAAATGTTGTACAAAATAAATATCACCACTACTCATCTTTGCACCAATAAAAGATAAAAACAGTTTTTCTACCAAATTATATGTAATATCTAATTATTATATTAATATTTAACTTACATTGGAAAGGTTTCCGTGACCTCTCACGAGATCTCGGCAAAAAGTCTCACAATTTATTTCCAGAACATGATGCATGATGGGATACACTAAGCCCCGAATAGCGCTCCGGAGTGGTATTCGAGACAGTGTGGATTTAGTGTGCGTTAATGGCACTGCACTTTGCCATTTTTATGACCTGGGACAGTCTTGTGCACTTACTTCCTGTCGCGCGCACGCGCTCTCAGGTGGCCAAGACCGCAAGTGTGGGTATTTGGACAAGGCATATAAATAGGGAGGAAAGCACATGAGGAACAGGTGGACGCAATCAAGTAAATGAGGGCAAGACAAGGGCTAAACAAGGGGGCAGGACAAGAGGAGCACATGGCCAACATAGACAAAGACAGTAGTGATGGGAAGTTCGGCTCTTTTCAAAGATTCGGCTCTTTTGGCTCGGCTCCCTTAGAAGAGCCGGCTCTTACGGCTCCCAAATGGCTCTTTATTTAGTATCACTCTGAGCCTTCTATTTTAGCCCAATTTAGCAATTGTGAATGGTTTGTGTGTTGGCAAGCAATTTTTTATTCAGTGTTTTCATAAAAGCCTTATTTCGTTACAAAAAAAAATACACATATACTACTATTTAACATTTTAATAAAACTTTAATTGAACACAGAACCACAGCAAACAAATAAATAAAGGCAAAAGTTTTAACAATTTAGACACTTTAGTCTTTAGTGCAGGTTGGCATTCAGAAATATCAGATGTCTCAGCTTGGGTGTGCTGATGCGATTTCTCCTCTCTGTGATTATTTGTCCTGTTTTTGAGAAGACTCTCTTTGAGGGGACCGATGTTGCAACAATGCAGTGTCTTCCTACCTTAACCAACGCGCTTGCGTTTAAAATCCGGCTCCCCCGTTTCTCTCTGTCGCTCTGTGTACCCAGCCTGTACCACTATACTCGCTATCTTCGGAGCGTGTGCCATTCCTTCTTTCACATAATGGTATGATCCTAGTCTGTCCTCCCATGTGATTAGCCGCATGTGTATTTTTTTTTGTAACAAAAAACTTTGTAACGAAAAAAATAAGGCTTTTATGAAAACACTAAATAAAAAATTGCTTACCAACACACAAACCATTCACAATTGCTAAATTGGCCTAAAATAGAAGGCTCCGGCTGAAGATTCGGCTCTCTCCGATGGGAGTCGGCTCTTCTCGTTCGCTACAAAGAATCGACTCTTAGAGCCGGCTTGTTCGCAGACGACACATCACTAAAAGACAGAGCCATGTGCTCAGACACAAGACAAACACGTTAAACAAAGACAGAACAGACTTAACTGTCAGGACAGGACCCTGACACATGGCTAAGACTAAAATATGGCTTAGTAGACTAATGGATAAGGTATCAGCTTCTGGAGCTGGGGTTTGTGGGTTCAAGTCCCACCTGTGTCATGAGAAATAGCTCATTTGTTTAGGATGAAATTTATATTGTGCAACTTTCTGACAGTTTGTAAAAAAAAAATAACCTGTAAGAATGATGAAATGCATGCAGCTTGGACACAAACCCACACATGTAACCTCAAACTACCAATGACAGCACACCCATAGAGAATGATAAAAAGAGACTGTCTAAGATGATACTCGGAATGAAGACAGCCAGGATCACAGCTCTTTGGTGAAGACTTTTGTTAGTTTAGTCTGCTTCAGTGGATCATCTCTCAATGTGGGATTTGTACAAATCCATTAGATGATTGTCAAGTCATCTGTTTTTGTGATTTAATTTAGTGCAAGTGCGGGACATTTTGCATAAAATGTGTGATTTAGCAAATACAATGCTATTATTGTGTTCAGATGTATCGGAAATGACAGAACAGAAATACAATGCAGAATCTAGGACAGAGATCTACCTGTAGAGCTGAAGGGTTACCATTCTCTGAATCTTCCAGACCCACTTTCTCTTTCCTTTTCCGGAACTTCCTAAAATAGTCTTGGATCAAGAATGTGGCATAGAATTTACCCACAGTCACTTCTTCCTCTGTAAAAGAACCAACATAGAATGTTGCAAATAAAACAGCACAAAAAGTTGAAAAATGTTTCTGATTTGTGTAACTGTGCTTGTTTGGGCTGTGCAGCATTCAGAACTAAATTGAGGATGTCTTTTAAATGCCAGTTAAATATGACGCGAGGCAGAAAACTAAATACAAAAATATTAAATTATAATTAAATGAAAATTTTATTTCAGTTGTCAGTATAAGTTACTCATTAAAATGTTTTGTATGAAATACTGTATGAAATGCCAAAAAAACGTACAAAAACATACATTTCATATATAGGTAATTATATACAATAAATTAACTTTCATTTTATAGACAATGATGGAAGAACATTTTATTCCCTGACAAATTGCCAGAATAATTTACTGCAAAGTCTTCAAAAGGAAGATTTACAAGACAGATACCTTATAAAGATTACCTAAACTATCTATTATTGTGTAATTTGGTGATATGTGATCATTTTGCAATTCAGTAAATTAATCTTCCTGTTATTCTGATTAAAATTCACAATTCTGTTCAAATTCACACTTGTGAATTAAAAGGGAGCCAATTTATACATTTTGAATTTTGCCCAACCCTGGTGCATTGTGGTAATTTTACTGATTTAAAGAACTACATAAATATGATCCACAAAGAACTCACCAGCAGGGGGTGGAATAACCTCATCCAATATTTTGGGTTTTATTCTCTTCCAGATCTTCTTAATGATGATTCTCAACTCTTCGTTCTCTTGATCAGGGTTCTCTGAGAACAACACATTGCAGCCACATGAACTTACACAGCTACCTAAGACCATGTCCTTTTACACACATATTGTCTCATTCATTCTCAAAAAGCTTAACTGCATATTATTATTCTGCATGGTAACCTACAGTATGTGGATGCATGTGGTTGATTTCAGTGAAATTTCATTTGGAAAAAAAAACAAAAACATGACAATGAAAGAAGGGCTCCAGTATTTATATGCAAAGCACACTTTCATATGAATCATCTGTAGCTTAAATAGAGAGGTGAAGCGGATGAGTATGCAGAGGGTGTGTGTGTTTGTGTGGACGCCCATACTGACCCTCAGTTTTAATTTTCAGAGCAGTTCTGACCAGGGCGAACAGGGTGGCGTTGAAGGTCACCGTACCATCACTGTTCAGGGGCATGTTCATGGCAACCAGCCTCTGACAAAAAAATAGAGAGATATAGTAAGACAGAAAGAAATGGAAGAAGAACAGACCAAATGGAGTTTGTGTGTCTGTACCTTGCAGGCCACACGATGAGGACAGAGCTTCCCAAATCCAAGTGGCGGCTGGATTCTCCTGAGCAAAGCCACTACATCCAAATGCTTTATACGACCCCTGGAAAACAAACACACATTTAATTAGACTTTAATTGTTTAAATAAAAAAAAGCATTAGAGAGAGACTGATAATCTTACTTGGCTTCAGGGTCGTACTCTGACCAGATTCTTTTAAACTCATCCAGGTGATGTGGTCCGAGAATTGACCAATCACGGGTCAGATAGTCAAAATTGTCCATAATGACGGCAACAAACAGATTAATAATCTGAAAAAGCACAACAGTTGCATTACACTATGCAAATCACACTGAAAACATTTCAGCCAACATAAGGCTAGCATGCCCTGCATAATAATCACTGTACAGGTATTTACTTATAGTTTTGTCAGAAGAAAAAAATTAAATGTTAAAATGTAAAAATACACAAGTTGAGAACAAAACAAAAATCTTTTTTTTTTATTCTTAATAAAAGTTGGGAAATTATGCAGTCAAAATTAAACTGCATGACTAAAGCTATCAAGGGAAAGTTATGAAGAATAGAGTTAATTTAATAAACAACAACATTTACCAGGAAGGCGCAGAGCATAAAGAAACTGATAAAGTAGACAATAGCAAAGTTGCTGCCGCATGTGAATTCTTCCGCGGGCTCATAGTCTGACTCTGGGTCACAGCGCTTTCCTGGAAGACTGGCCAACATGATCTCCTGCCATGCTTCGCCCGTTGCACACCTGCACATGAAGAGCACATACATTTATGCATTTGGCAGACACTTTTATCCAAAACAACTTACATTGCATTCAAGGTATACATTTTTAACAGTTCATGCATTTCCTGGGAATCAAATCCATGAACTTGATGTTGGTGGCACCATGCTCTACTGTTCTGTGATTAACAGAAAACACACTCTCTCACCTGAAAAGTAGCAGCACAGCCTGCAGAAAAGTCTGAAAATTGTTGTTCCTGTTGATTTGTGTGTGGTCCTGCATGGCGACCTTTCCAAATGTCTGATGAATAGAGCATTAATGATTTTTTTAACTGATCAGTTGTGTTCATAAAAACAGACTGTTTCTTAAAAAAAAAAAAGATATAGTATATACTAAAAAAGTAAAATATAAAAAATAATGATCAAAAGAAAATATATAAATTTTCCCAGCCTCCAAGTACCTGCATTCCAATTACAGCATAGATGAAGAAGATCATAGCGATCAGAAGAGCAACATACGGCAGGGCCTGAGGGACAACAAGAACAGTAACAGACCACAACATTTGCTCAAAATATGAAAAATGTTTTAGAAATCATTGTCTTCTGACCTGGAGTGATTTCACAAAAGTCCAGAGCAGGGTACGAATGCCCTCTCCCTTGCTGAGCAACTTAACCAATCGCATTACACGAAACAGACGGAAGAATGTTATGGATACACGAGAGCTGTCCTCTGAGCTCTAAGGAGAAAATAAAGGAGAATTTTTTTTCATAATGTGCCCTACAGGACACATACAATGCATGCGATTCTGATTTTTACATGAAATATTTGTGAGCTAACGTCTGCATTAAACACTAATATAATAATTACTAGAATCTAATAAGACTAAAGTGATATTTCTGACAAAAAAACTAATATTAAACAAATTACCACTGACCAATAACATGCCAATAAATCTGTGCTAGTGTAGACTATCTTATAGAACCGTATCTATTTCAATCCTGTTGATTGCATAAGTAAAAGAGGAACTCACGCTGAACTCTGTAACCACAATGTCCACCACACTTCCCACCACAATCAGAGCATCAAAGGAATTCCATGCGTCGATAAAGTAATGCTGCAGAACGGAAAAAAAGATAAAAAAAAACAGATATTAAGAACAAAATACTTGAAAAGTTCAAGATGGCTTGAGAAGGGTTTAAATGATTTTTAAGACATATCAGTAACTTTATCAACAGGATACTTTATAGCAAGCAAACACATATCACATCAAGTGAAAGGACTGACCCTGAGTCTGAGAGCCATCAGTTTAATGATCATCTCCACAGTGAAAAGGCCGGTGAAAACCATATTGAGGATGTCCATCACGTAACTAAAAAATTTTGACTGGTCATAGTGCTGTGGAAGAATCCAGAAAGAGTATGATTCAGCATTTAACTCATTATCAGCCTCAAATCATTTGGTCTTGATCTTTCTACTTTATAGACATATATATGTTTAGATTTATGTCAATTTATAGAGGCCTTCTTCAAATGTATCAGTGCAACTGACTTCTCTCTAAAATGGTGCTACTCAATGCTATTTTATTCTCAATACTATTTTAACACTGGCCTCAAGGTTCATGTTGGATTTTTAAGTATGCTCATATAAGCTCAGATTCCCAATACCAAAAATAGACTAAAATGTCTTTGTCTGTGGTTCTACATGCTGATTGTACAGCTTTTGTAAGGCTTGTCAGACAGTCTGGCTGTTTACCTGCACAGCCAGAGTAACAGTGTTGAGGAGAATCAGCACAAACATGATGTACTCAAACCCTGTGGAGTTGATTATAGACCAGAACTTGTACTGCACTGGGTTTTTGGGGATGTACAGCTTCAGCGGCTGGGCCTTTAGGGCGTATTCCACACACTGTCTCTGTAAGTAACAAAAAGAAGGAGACATAATGTGAGAAAATACATACTGGAGTGCAGTAGTGCACTGATCAACTTGAGCGGACCGTTATTTAAAATGAAAAGTCAACATGAAATCTTATATATTTATTGTTAATACACGTTTCAGTTCTTATTATGAAAGATTTATCTGTGCATGTTATTCAAAATGTGTATCTTTGTAATCTTCAATCAAGATCAGGGTTACTAGGTTTTCATAACAAAACCCACCCAATTGCTACTCAAAACTAGTCCAATCGCGTTTTGGAGGGGGGTCCCCCATTAAAAATCGCGTTCTGGGGGGTAAAATACAAGTTTTTTGGCAGGGTTCCCCGGTAAAATGAGCATTTCAGGGGCTAAATATCGCGTTATTGTGTCGCTTCTACCCGCGGACATGAAAAACAACCCGCAGCAACAGTGGTAAAATAGCCCAATTCTTGGCAACACTGAGATCTAACTTGCTCTTCCTACTTTTTTTTTTGTTGATTACACTTAAGCTGCAATTCAAACATGTATTTGTTTTGACTCCATTCCGGTCTGAAACACCCACTTTACACCATCCAATCAGTTTCCGATTTATAAAAAACAAAAAATCTTATTGAATATAAGTGTCAGAGTCACATGATCCTTCAGAAATATTTCTAATATGCTAATTTGATGCTCAAAAAACACTTATCATTATTATTAATGTTGAAAACAGTTGTGCTGCTTGATATTTTTGTGGAAACTATAATACATTTTTTGGATGCTTTGATAAATTGAAAGTTCATAAGAATAGTATGTATTTGAAATAGAAATCTTTTGTAACATTATATTGTCATATTTAACCAAATTCATGCATCCTTGCTAAATAAATCAATAAATCATACTGACCCCACAATTTTGAACGATAGTATGTCACATTACAGTGGTAAAACTGGTTGCGAACTTAAATGTAAAATGTAAAACACTGAAACATGTAAAATATTCTTTAAAATAGCCTTTCGTCCAACCTGATTTTTGTCCAGCTCACAGTTCTTGAACTCAGCCTCTCCTTGTTCACGAAAAGTGATGATGACAAAACCCACAAAGATGTTCATCATGAAGAAGGCGATGATGATGATGTAGACGATGAAGAATATAGAGATCTCCACGCGGTAGTTGTAAATGGGGCCATGATTCTCTGCATTGGCATCAATGGCTTTGTAGAGCAGCCTGAATGAGGAAAAACAGAATGTGGAGCATATTGTGTAAACATGGTCATGGTGACCTTGAGTGACATATGGAGGAAGATCTTAGAGGAGCAGACTCACGCAGGCCAACCCTCAAAAGTGGAGACTGTAAACAGGGCCATCATTCCCATCAGTACATTATCGAAGTTGAAGTCGCTGTTGATCCAGATCCTCTCTTTCACCATTGGATGACTCACATCTCCGTCTTTATACACCACAAATGTGCCCCTGTGTCACACAAACAAACACACACACAATTTGTAGGCACAAATGGATGTACACATAAACCACGAACACTCATGACACATAAATACACGTTGCCCAAAGGCACACACATGTGGTTAATGTAAGAACAGAATTAAACAGGAATGACAGATGCTGAAATATGACATACTTGCACTGTTCTGGAGTGTTTTTAGCTTCATCTGTGCAACGATAAAATTTACCCTACAAAATACAACAGTAATGACACAAAAAAAGTACATTAGTACACATTAGTATATATGTGCTAATGTTAAACTTGTGAGAGCACGAGATATAGACAGACTTTGTGTGTGTGTGTGTGTGTGAGTGCGTTTAACCTTGAAAAGCTGAACACCGATGCAGGCAAACATGAACTGAAGTAGGGTGGTGACGATCATGATGTTCCCGATGGTCCTTATAGCCACAAACACACACTGTACCACATGCTACACAGAGAGAGAGAGAGAGAGAGAGAGAGAGAGAGAGAGAGTGAGTAATGGAGTTTCCACAATAACAATGACAGAGAAGCACTCAAACAATTCTGCAAATATGAATTACACTACCATTCAAAAGTATGGGGTCAGTAAGATTGTTGTTTTATTTATTTATTTAAATTAAGCAAGGATGCATTAAATTGATAAAAAGTGACAGTAAAGACGTATATTACAAAATACTTATATTTCAAATACATTTTGTTCTTTTGAATTTTCTGTTTATCAAATAATCCTGAAAAAATGTATCATGGTTTCCACAACAATATTAATCAGTGCAAAAGTTTATTCAGCACCAAATCAGCAATTTACAATGACTTCTGAAGGATCATATGACACTGGTCGCTAAGTAATATTATAATATAACTGTATTTCATACTACTACATTTTACTGTATTTTAAATGCAGCCTTAGTGAACATAAGGGACTTTCAAATGCATAAAAAAAACTTACAGAGCCCAAACTTTTTGCAGATAATTGCATATATATGTCATATATATACATACATGTCTTTAAAACGTTTGCAAAATAAAGCACAGGCACTAACACACTAAAAGTGTACCTTGAGTCCTTTGGCTCTGTTGATTGCTCGAAGAGGCCTCAGAACTCTGAGCACCCTTAGGATCTTCACTACAGAGATTGCACTCGAACTAAGAGAAAGAAAAAAGCAAGAGAGGTTTGACTTTGTACGTGTGGACTCAAAAAGCATAGACTGATCTTCATTTCTTCTTCAATGTCTCTTAACAGTGTGATTTATATGGTTTCATAAGCAGTCAAGTCATATATTACCCCTTTCACATCATCAGTGAACGCAGATATTCCACTTTTTTCATACAGTTATGCACCAAGGTAAATACTATAAATATGTAAATGAATAGCTGAAAGCATTTGGGTATAAGATTTATTTATTTATTTTCACATCTACATTGCATTCAAAGCGGGATATGGGAACCATCTTCATTTATCCACCAGAGGGCGATGCATACACATACACGTACACATCTATACATCAGATAACTCGCAGAAATGATGAACAGACATCTTTTGATATCTATATGAGTGTAGTAGACTTACTGTAAGAAGAAGGAGACCAGAGACACACTGACCACCAAAAGATCCAACAAATTAAACCAGTTTCTACAGAAGGAACCCTTATGGAGGAATGCACCATGCACTGTCATCTACAGAGGAAAAGGAAGGGAAATTTGAAGAAAGGTAAGGACATTTCAGTGTAGCAACATTTTACAAAAGCATTTGATTGATTGATCGGTACCTTCAGTAAGATCTCCACAGTGAATATAGAAGTGAAAGCATAATCAGCATAACCCAACACCTGTAGAGAGAAATAAATCAGTTCCCCTGATATGAAAAATTATGTTTCACTGGAATGATTGATGTTTGGTGACACATTTGTTTGTGTATATGCGATTTAGACAAGTAGGACACGTTCCTGGAGCATCCATTGTTGTTTAAGATTTGTACCAAACAATCATGGTCTGAACCCTCACTATAACGTCTTCCTAAACCTTCAGGGAAATAATAGATTGATAACCATGTTGTTCAAGCCCTTGGCCCCAGTTCTGACCCCAAATCTCAATTCTGATTGGTTGATCCCATGTTGTTCCAGTAGTAACAAGGATGCTGATCCAAAAACATGTCTTACTTAAAGGTAAATCATGTTAAGCTATATGTTTATGTGTGTGCGTGTGTGTGTTTGACAGCCAGCTGATTGAAGGATGGCGTTCCCCAGCTGGCACTGAAGAGCTCCTCCAACATGCCAATCAGGACAGCTGCAGTAAATATGATGCTGCTTATGTGTGAGCAGGAAACTCACATTGTTCCTGAAGGAGTGAGCTCTGATAGGATCCTCCGCAGCCAGAGAAATGCTGCTGAGAATGATGAAGACCAGGATGAGATTAGTGAAGATGTGGTGGTGGATCAGGGTATGGCAGCCCACTCTTATTCTGGAGGAAGACCCAAACAGAACTGTGGTTAGCTGTGTGTTGTCAACATCGTCCAAAATTTAAAATGACTTTCTTATTTTTAGTTTATTCTCCATGTTGCTCAACTCATGAGGTGCATGAGGAAACATAAAACACAGAGGCATTTTACACAATCATGAATATGCTGTGTCCAAAACCACCAACTAACAAGTACACAGTGAAAATTAGTGCATTTGGATTCATTTCCAGACATTGTCATGCATTTTGAATTATGTTATATATGTGTTGCATCCCAAATGAAGAGCTACTTGAAATCTAAATGACATTCCAAATAATTCCAGATGTTGTTTTTGTGTTTGTAAGCAGTGGAAAACTCCAGAACTTTGTTATGACACATTCCTAGTGTTTAGACATTGAAATTAAAATGTAAGGAACAAAAACACAATTTCCATGTTTAAGTGAGTGAGTGTTATTTTTTCCCCAAAAGTATTTTGAAATAGTTGTGGAATACTTGTAGAAAATGTTTTACATAAAGAAAATATTTACACGAATATAATCATAGTAACAAAGAATTAATTAAATAGTTCACCCAAAAATATATTGTCAACACTCACCCTCAAGACATTCCAAACCTGTATGACCTATTTTCTTCTACACAAAAGAAGATATTTTGAAGAATGTAACCAAACAGTTTTGATGAAAATGGATGTATGGATGAAAAAAGCACAAAAACAAAATTTCTCAAAATATTTCCTTTGTGTTCCAGAGAAGAAAGTAAGTCAAACATGTTTGGAATGAATTAATGAATGAATGAGGCATCTACATGACACAAGTAAATTATGGCAGAATTAAATTTTGGGGGGGGGGGTAAACTATCTCTTTAAATGGTCAAGCACTGTCTTGTAACAGTGTGTGAGTGGTTTAAAGTGCACACTCACGGGTTGGTCTTGCTGAGGCAGAAGAACGCACTGCCCTCTGGGATTGGTAGAACTTTCTCTTTAGGAGGAGCGAAGTCAGCAACATTGAGCTGAGCTTTCCCTTCTTCCAGCAGAGAAGAACAGAAAGAAAGAGAGAGGGAGAGATAGACAGATAGAAACTGAGTTAATGCAATCACAATCTAGCTCTATCTAGCCAACACTAAACCTCAGGACACTCAGCAAGAGGGACTGTTAGTGCAATGAGTGTGTGCTGTAATTATGGTCACAAATGTCTCTAAATCACTACAAAACTTTTCAGAATAAACAAACTGTTCCAAAGCAATATGCTGTCTTAATGTTTGTGCACTGTACCTTCATCATCTCCCTCTTCAGGCTCCTCCTCTTCCTCGTACTCATCATCAATGTTCACCTGTTGAAAACAGAATGAAAGAAAGACCTCAATGTGATAATTGTTCAACAACAACAAAGACAGATGAGTTTGATTTCCATACCTTCACCTCTCCGTTCTCTCCTTCACCTTCACCTTCTCCCTCTTTTTTTTCTCTGTCAGGATCAACAGAATCGCATGTCAGAATTTTTATTTGTTTTTGAATATACAGAACAGTGGGTGAAAATGCTTCTATTTTGCATTTTTCTAAAATAAATCATTATCAGCGTAATTTCAGTAAAATGTTAAAATGAAAAATAAACATGAACGTCAGGACGTTTTAGTATTTGGTTTATCTCCCTTTTGCTTTAATGAAATAATCTTAATTCTTATTACTTCATAAGGTGCCTATTATAGATTTTTTTTTTCTTTTAAACCTTTTATTTTTTCTTTTTCTAGGTTTAAGTGGGATTTTGAATCTCAGATTTTCAGTGTGAACTTTTGGACCCCACTATGTATGTTTAAGAATAGTAAATGTGTATGCTGTCATATTTAGAAAGACAGATGAGTTCAGATTTGGTAAGATGATCTGGAATTATCTAAAAACACACTCATTCTTCTTATTGTCTCCATCCCCTCCTGCTAAGTTGTCGACAGCGATGGCCAAGAAGACGTTCAGTAGGATATCTTAGAGAGCAGCAGTTAAGACCCAACAAAAACACAAACAGAAAGATGACAAACGACAAAAAACATCAACAAACCAGAAATCAGGATTTGCAGTAGGGATTGTAAGATATGTTTGCTTTTTAATCAGTGAACAATGATGCCAGTTGCTGAAATAGTGTTAAGTTGAAAACTAGTACACAACTGCATTGATGTATCTCAAACAGTAAAGCACAACACTAACAACACAAAGGCTGTGGGTTCGATTCCCAGGGAATACATTATTCAGTCAAATGTATACTGTACCTAGTATGCAGTGTTGCTTTGTTAATAAATGTAATAAATATACATGAATAAAACTGTTGGTGTTTTGTTGATGATATCAGATAAACAAAATGAAAGCATAATAAATAAGCAAATAAAAATTGGTTTCAGACAGAAAAGGATACAGTTACCACAAATGAACAAAATCACAAAGTAAAGACAGACGATCATTCCAGGGAAAACCGGGCCTCCATATGCCATGATACCATCATACATTACTACATTCCAGTCTTCACCTGTTAAGATCTGTAGAGAAAAAAAGACCTACATTTAGCAAAAAAACTTGTAAAAATTACATTTAAAACACTGACTTCCTTAGGATTCTTAACTTTCTTAACCTTTGAGCAGAACTTTATACTTTAAAAGCATCACCTTTCTTTGAAAAAGACATTGTACATTTCAGATTTTTAATAATTTCAATTTTTCTTTATTTGTGAATAATATGATTAGGAAAATTTCTGGTTATTAAATAACAGAATATAATGTTTTCACTGTTGTAGCAGAGTTTACCTGAAAGCAGGTTAGCAGGGCCTGAGGGAAGGAATCAAAGGTGCTTCTCTTGGTCTGTGTCTCATCAAAGTTGAACTTCCCTCCAAATAACTGCATGCCAAGCAGAGCGAAGATGATGAGGAAGAGGAAGAGCAACAGCAGCAGGGAGGCAATGGACTTCATTGAATTCAGTAGAGAGGCCACCAGATTGGACAAAGCTGTCCAATGGCTGAGGAGGACAAGTGGGGCAAGAATTAGCAGGGCGGAAAAGTGATGAGGAAAGAGAGAAACAACAGGAACAAAACAAAGGCACCGGAGGAAAGAGGGAATTGTTTTCTTGTAGAAAATAAGAAAATCACACATTGTTTTTAGACATGCTCTAAATTAGACAAACATTAGAAACCTAAAACAATGAAGAGAAAATAAACCAGCTATACTATTCAGTTTCTTAAGAAAAAAGGATTTTTAAAGAGTTTAAAAAATCGTTTAAGAGGCCTGAGTACCGTGTGACTTTGAAGATCCGAAGCAGGTGGACGCAGCGCAACACTGAGATACCGAGAGGTGGCATGATCTCCATCTCCACAAGAACTGTCTCCAGAATCCCGCCGCACACCACAAAACAGTCAAAACGGTTGAAAAATGCCACAAAATATGCCTGCAACCCCAGACTGTACATTTTCAACAACATCTCCACTGTGAACAGTGAGAGGAGAACCTTATTGGCAATGTCTATGAGAGAGACAGAAAAAGAAAGAGAGGCAGATAAACAGATGTAATTACAGTCCAACCTTTTTTTTGTCAGCATGTACTGTAGGTTATTGGTAACACCATGATGGACTCCTTCTTTAAACCTTATGAAAGACACATCAGTAAGAAAACAACAGCTAATAGCGTTCTATAAATAACCGTGCATGTGTGGCCAGTGCTGTGGGACAGTGCACATGCCATGTCAGTAAGGTGATGTTTGGAAACACCTACATACCCTGAACGTCAGTGAGCCAGTCTGGTTGGTTATAATGTTCAGAGGCACTGAGAGCAGTGTTGAGGAAGAATAGGATCAGCACTAACCAATAGAACGTCACAGATTTCACTGCTGTACGACAGTTTCTACGAATGCAACGGTTCCAGTGGCGCAGGGCACGACTAAGCAAACACACACACAAACAAAAAAATACTAATCACTGTATAGATTTTTTTTTTAACATTCATATGAAAAATTACAATATATATATAATGTAATGTAATATATAATATAATAATATAAAAGTCATGAACCATGTGATCAAAGCAATTTTATAGGGCATGTATTGCAAAAAATCATTTACATAATCCATATTTTTGTCCTTTCTGACAGAATAAAATATCTAAATATCTTTAAAACAATAGAAATGCACTTTAAAAACAAAACTGCAAAACATAAGACTAGTTTTCAGAGAATATATCTTAAAGCAAGAGTACACCCAAAACTGAAAATCCTGTCATCATTTACTCACCCTCAAGTGGTTTCATCCCTGTATAAGTTTATTTATTTTGCTGAACAAAAAAGAAGATATTTTGAAGAACAAAAAAGTTGATGCTCCCCATTGACTTCCATAGTATTGTTTTTTCCATACTATGGAAGTCAATGGGGACCATCAACTGTTTGATTAACCATATTCTCCTAAATTTCTTCTTTTGAGTTTAACAGAAAAAAGTAACTCATACAGGTTTGGAATAACTTGAAGGTAAGTAAATGATGACAACATTTTCAGTTTTGGGTGAACTATCCCTTTAAGTTTATTAAAGGAATAGTTCACCCAAAAATGAAAATTTGCTGAAATTGTACTCACCTTCAGGCCATCCAAGATGTAGATGAGTTTGTTTCTTCATCAGAACAGATTTGGAGAAAAGTATTGTAACATCACATGCTCACCAATGGATATATCTTATATAAATGTATGAACACTCATTCTGACGGCACCCATTCACTGCAGAGGATTCTCACTTGGTGAGCAAGTGATGTAATGCTAAATTTCTCCAAATCTGTTCTGATGAAGAAATAAACTTATCTACACCTTGGATGGCATGAAGGTGAGTAACCTTTTAGCTAATTTTAATTTTTAGGTAAACAAATCCTTTAAGTTTGACATTTTTTTGCATTGTTTTATACATGAACGTCTAAGAATAAACTAAATTTAGCTAGGTTTATGCTTTAAACAAGAAAAAATAAAAAAATACAGTGTATTTTCTAAAGTAAAGTTTATATATCCAGTAGACGGACCCTGAACTACTAGTTTGTCCTCACAATGACTCACCAGCACGGGATCTTCATAATGCGAGCGCTGAAGTAAAAGGACAGTGAACAAAACAAAACAAAACAACAATGAGCTCAAAGACAAGCACAACACAGAGCAATTGGCAAAATGTGCACTTTGATGCATTGCGCTTAACAAAGATCCAGTTCAGATACTGAAACAAAGACAGCCAAAGAAACCCAGAGTAATGAACTGACTTGCAAGAGCAAAAACAATACAAAGAAAAGAGAACATAATGAGCCGCAACTGAGAAATTAAGGGATGACACTCCATTATGGCTGATAACAACTTCCATTAGTAAGCTGGCAGGACAACGCAATGACAAATGGTGTGTGTTATGCTGTTTCTAATTATAGTGGGTATGTATGTGTGCGTATATTATTACCAGCAAGCAGCACAACAATCAGTGTGTTCCTCATCTATGTTTTCAGTGTTCTCAGAGGCCGTTTCACTGGCTGGAAGACTTGCTATAGCATGGGAAGAGAGTGAAAGATACACAGAAAAGGATAGGTACGAGAGACAAAGAGAAAGAATAATGTCGGCCACACATTGACACAGTTGACACAGAAAAGCAATCTCTATGCAATAGGGTCAAAGCACTTAATATGGGTCCAACCGAGAGATGTGATTTCTAGCCCCAGATGTAAATTACAAAATTAGACCAGACAAAGTTGAGGGGGGCTATATATAGAACAGCGGGGGAGTGAAGGGGTCATGCGTCTGGTTCTGATTGGCCGTACCGTGGGTTTCGTTTGAGTGGCTGAACCAGCCGAATTTCCCCCTCTTCTTATCAGCTAGGTCACGCAAGGTCACACCTGAGGGGAGATTGAAAGATCCAGAGAGAGAAAAAGAGTGAGAGACATGGAATAGAACAAAATGAGAAACGGAACAGATGGAAAAACAGGTGGTGGGTGGGGAAATCTTTACCTCAAACATCAATAGTGAGATGAGATGTTTAATGTATATTGGGTACTCAGTTTACTATATTTTTAACTGGACCTCAGCACAACTTCCACACAATTACAGTGCATTAAGTACAAAATTAGTTGTTCCAATTTAACAGACTTTAAGTATACCAGTTTAGTATACTAAAAGTACAATTGCAGGGTATTTTTATTAAGTACACAAATATGTAAATGTATTTGTAGTATACTTAGCATGAAATAAATGTATTTCAAAGACATTTTATATTTATTTTCACTAGGGCAGTTAAAGGTAAAATGTGTAATTTCTGCCACTCCAAACTGAGATGTACAAATAATGATTCATCTTTTGTGGTCCAGTTATATTGGTATTATTTATATAACAGTATAGTATTTATTATTATTTTAAATAGACTTTATTTTACATTTTCAATTTTCATTTTACTTTTACTTTAGGTTTCATTTCATGCTTTTTGACCTTTTTATTAGTCATTTTTATAATTTTTTTATTCAGTTGCCAATGTTTTAAGTTTGAGTTTTTCATTTAATATTGACATCTTATTTTAAATTATTTCAACTTTATTTCTATTAACAAAAACAGTTTGTAAGAGGGTGCATTTTTTACATTACATTTTAATTAAATGTGCACTATATATATAGTATAATATAATTTTTTTTAATATCTAGAATATTTCTATTTTATTTTTATTTTATATTATATGCCTCATTTTGCTTTCAAAATTAGGGTCAGAAATCATAAGATTAATCCCAATTATTTTATTCTATTATCTATTCTAAGATGATTTATTCTAAATCATGCAAAGTAAATATTCTACAGATCATATTTTAATTACTTGCTTTGGACTTAGTCTTTATAATATGATGCTTACTACTTTTCTCATATGATGTGAATGAGTCATTATACATCAAATTATATAGCTGTCATTCCATTTTAGTTAGGAGGCCCTCAGAAAGGGATAAACATACTTGGGGTCCTTGGGATCAAAAACCCTTTCTTACTTAATTGTCTCTGTATGGTAAACTGGTATAGGAGAAACAGGTGATCAACAATGAACAAGTGATATCAAGGACAAAGCGGTATAGATGGTTAAACAGAGGAAGAGATCTCACGTCTGTTCCCGTCCTCATCAAACTCATCAATGTCCTCAGCCTGAGTGATCCAGTCCATATATCCACACAAATCCTCCTCCATCTGCTGTTTCTCACGAAGCTTCTGGAAATCTCCGCGAGCTTTTACCTTCTCTCTCTCCTTAGAGAATTCTCTACACACAAGTATGGCCTGTTAGACAAGCAAAACAAACGCACACACGCACAATACACACTGTGGACTTTCACGGAGAGGTAAGCAGCACAAGGCAGAATCTTTGGGGAATTCTGTTGTCTGCAGGAAATCAAACTCTGCAAATCTGCTACTCTCAGCATCTGGGGATTGTTCCATTCAGGTGAGTAAAAACATCTGATATCTGCTGCTGCTGTCCTCTGTTAAACGATCACAGATATGCAAACAAGTTACAATGCACAGTTTATGATGTCATGAAATGCAGAAGTCTTAGCTCATAAATATTAATTGGGTTATGGACTAACTGTTTTAATACATAAATTGTCACATGTGATGTATCTATCATGGTATTCATGCTTTTAGAGTCAAAACTGAAACATAAACAATAACATTACGGTTAGAAATAGGCAAAAATCAACTAAATCAACTGCACACTATTGAGTTGCTATTTTTCTGCATATTTTTACATTTGTCAGTAGAAAAATGTGTGGATCATAAATAGGTATTAATAAATAAGTACACTACCATTCAAAACTTTGGAGTCAGTAAGAAATGAGTACTTTTATTCAGCAAGGATGGATTAAACTGAGCAAAAGTGACAGGAAAGATATTTGTTAAAAAAGATTTCAAATAAATGCTGTACTTTTGAACTTTCTATTCATCAAACAATCCTGAAAAAAATTCATCACCATTTCCAAAAAAAAAAATTAAAAATTAAAAAATTAAGCTTAAAATATTTAACAAAAATATTTAAGATTGAGTAATGGCTGCTGAAAAAATAAGGGTTGCCATAACAGGAATAAATTATAATTTAAAATATATTAAGATATTAAAAACAGCTCTTTTAAATTGTAATAATATTTTACAATATTACTGTTTTTCTGTATTTTTGATCATTGGTGAGCGTAAAAGACTTCTTTCAAAAACATATCAACGATCCCAAACTTTTGAAGGCATTCCCAGAAAATGCTTGAACTGATAAAATGTATATTCTGAATACAACACTGTGGATATTTAAAAAAGTGTTCGGGACAAAGTCAGCCACAAAAAATGATGACAACCGTACACACTTGCCCATAAACACATCGATCCTATCAACTCACCCGCTCAACACACCCAACACAAGGTTGAGAACAAAGAAGGATCCAAAGATGACCAGGCTTACAAAGTAAACCCATGGCAGCTCAAAACCAATTGCATCATTCATCTACAGAGAAGGACACACAGGCAAAGGCAACTGTATCAGTGTCATACACAATCACTTCCTTAAAAGATAATTATGTTACAGTCAATCTGAAGACACAGTTTACGTAGTTACCCAGTACAAGACGTCTGTCCAGCCTTCCATTGTGATGCACTGGAACACTGTTAACATGGCAAAGAAGAAGTTATCAAAGTTAGTGATGCCACCGTTCGGTCCATCCCACTTTCCCCTGCACTCGGAGCCATTGGCAGCACACTGGCGACCGTGACCCGCATACGCACACGGGACTGGATCATCGTCCGCATAATTATCTGGGAAAGATAAGAGACAGACAGATGGAGTAAGACAGAGAGTGACAGAAAATTCACATAAATATTTTATGTGAGTGTGTGTAGTTACCTGTGCCTATAAAATAGCAGGTGTGATGCATTCGTCCGATGAAGAGCTCCAATCCGATGATGGCATAGATGATGATGACAAAGAGGACAAGCAGAGAGATGTGCAGCAGGGGAACCATTGCCTTCATGATGGAGTTTAACACAATCTGCAGGCCTGCACACACACAGAGCAGAAAAATCCTCATAATAGAGCACAATCTGTAACCCAAAACCTGTATTTTTGCATAAGAAGAAACATTCCCATTCTGACTGTTTTTGTCCATTATATCAGTTTAGTATTTTATTATTTTTGCAAATTCGACAAGACGTGTTTATTTATTTTAGGCCAATTTTTCAATTACTAACATGGCATATACACAAATGTTCAAACGTTTGGGGTCAGTAAGATATGTTTATGTCCCTTAGTTTACCCAGACATGCATGAATTTGATCACAAATACAGTAATGTTGTGAAATATTATTACAATTTAAAATAACAGTTTTCTATTTTAATATATTTTAAAATGTAAATTATTCCTGTGATGGCAATCACATACATTTTTGTAACAATGTAATGTGTTGTCGTCCCTTTTGAGCAATTTAATGCAGCATTGCTGAATAAAAGTAGTAATTTCTCTTTTTAAAAAATCTTACTGACAACAAACATTTGAAAGGAAGTCTAATTTTAGTAAACAAAAACATTTTATTTAAAAATAATGTTCAACATGACAAAATGTGTGACTTGTCACACCATGAATAATCGTCAAAATAAAATAAAAAAATCTGTATCAACATTTTTTCAAACATTTTATATAAATGACTGACTGACTGAGTGGTTGATAGATTGATTGACTGAGACCAACATCAATTTACCTTAATCAAGACAATGGCAGCCAGAACATAATAGCACTACAGATGTACATAGTGAGGATTTTTTAATGTGTGTTTTCTGGCAAAAGTAATGGGTATTTGAACAAGAAGTGTCTTAGATCAATGTCACCTTGGCTTAATGGGAGAAGTGCCAGGATTAACGTGCAGGTGAGCACACGAGGGAGAGATACCATCATACATGCCAGTAGGCAGGAAAGATCCACACCAGCTTCTAAATGTACTATGGTGGAATAAGTCAATGGTTAACATGATCCTGTTTTCTGCCATCTTGACCAGCTTCGCCAGAGCTCTGTTGTACAGTAGCTAATGGAATTGTGTTTTCAGCACCATGGACAGCGCTCTTTGAAATCATCACCTTAGTATTGTAAAGACACAAGCAATAAATGGCTTTTTGGTTAGTTGGTCAATAGCCCCTTTGACCACACATACACATTCAGACTTTACTGGTAAATTAGCGTTAAGAGATCATGTGTGAACAGGACCTTTTTAAAAATACCGGTAAATTCGTTCTGGCAATTTACGGGTATGAGAAGTTGTAACATTACCAGTAAATTGCCAGAATAATGCTATGCGTGAACGCAGAATGTAGATTAGCGGTATGAGCACGTACAAGTTCAGAACGCGCTGACGTAAGACATCTACTCTGGGCCAATCATAACATTCTGACGCAGAAGACGCATTTACTCCGCACTGTGTATTTCAGTTTGAAGTCGTCTAATGATGTCTCTGGGCCAAAAGCAGCTGCATGAATGTGAACGTTTGACACAAAAATTAAAACATCAATAAAACACTGACCGCTTATACCCTTCCATGCTTACAAACACAACACCAGGAGGCGCAACAGTTTAAAGGTCATTTCTGGTTAATGATGTCACAGAATTTACCAGTAATTTGAAACCAATGTGTGAATGGTGCTTTACTGGTAAAAACACGAAACGTCATTGCCTGTGTGAACAGCACATTTTTTAATTTACCGGTAAAGTCATTCCGGTAATTTTATGGCAATTTACTGGTATTACTTTGTGAAAGGGGCTAATGATTCAGGAGCGTGTGTCAGCGGGCCTGATTTTGAAATGACTGCAAAACAGCACAGTTGCAACCATAAGTCAAGCTCATTGGTGAGGATGCTGAATGAATCTATAGACCCAAGTATGACGATAGAGAGGTCAGGCTACACCAGCCTCTCTGATCAATGCACAAATATTGTAACTGTTCAAAACACTGGTGCATCACACAAGCACATCACTCCATACAAAACATCTCAGAATACCTTCTTAGGAGCACAATAACATTCTTGTGTGGGGAAAATACCATTAAATAGTTCATAGCAATGTAAACCAGATTAAATCAGGCATCAAATTAAATTGCTTCATTTTCTTTCTATTACAAACACAAACTCACTGGGCACTCCTGAAACCAGTCTGAGGGGTCGTAAGACTCTGAAGGCTCGGAGAGCTTTGACATCCAGACCTCCCGGTTTCCCCGGCATGTGGGAAGTTGTTTCACCGGATTTATGAGTAGCAGTCTCTAATACCACACTGAACAACCTGCAAAATACAAACAACAAAAACAAATGTACATAAATATGGTTCATTAAATACATATTAAATAATAAAATGTATAATGTATTATTAAAGGTAAACTTATGATCTTACGTTAAAATCTGAACTTCAAATATTCATCAGATGAAAGATTAAAAACATTTGAATGCAGACAGTTTTCATATGTTAAATCTTATAATAATATTTAATAATATTTAGAGTGTTTGAATATTCGGTTTAATTTCACACTTACTTTTGTAGCGAATTACAAAATATATATTGTGTGTTTGATTGGTCCAGACGCTACACTTTCTTATATAAAAAACTAAAACTAAAAATAGACCAAAATTAGATGCCATGTTACTCGTTTTAATAAAACTGACTAAAACTAATGAATATGAGATGACAAAGGTGAAAAAAAAAAAAAAGTCCAGTCCAATTCCCAAATGGTTGACTCTTATACAAGCTAGGTTCTTTTCAGTGAATCCATAAAATAGAGCGTAACTGGTGTAGTCTCCAGCAATATCATCGAATTGATTGCACCGATACTATTTATACTGATCTGAGCTGGATAATGACATCACTGAATTCAATGATGAACTGCCTTTAACTGAAAATTGAGTGTTTACTATTGTCCTTTTGCATTACTGACACACTATTGTCCTATATAACACTGTAAAGCTGCTTGACTTTACACAATCTGTATTGTTAAAAGTGCTATATAAATAAAGGTGACTTGACTTGACTAGTCTGATTCCTGAACAAATGGCACTTATGAGCCGGTTCTTTTTAGGAAGTCAAAAACATACAGCTTGACCAGTGTCACCCGATTCCCAAACAAATGACCACAATTAAAGTGGTTTGAAAACATACAGCGTGACTAGCAAAATTCTATTCCCAAATGAACGTACTGAAGTGTTGTGGAAGCTGGCTGGGCAACAATATTTGTGGCACCTATCCCAGCTATCTTTGTGCTTTCATGCATACACACGCACGCACAAATACTCTTGGGATGGCATCAGTATTATAAGCAGCAGTACTATGATGTGTAATATCGTGTGTTTGGAACAGATCCAGCTGCCCATTAGCGGTTCTGTCTGTGAGCTTAATGAAATCTCCAATCAATACCAAAAAAAGCTCTCAAAATTATACTCAAAAAGGCGCTAAATGCCTGGCACAGTCATCTTCCTTTAGATAATTAACCATCACTCTGACCAACTGGCCATTAATGACCTCAGAACAGCTGTTTAGGCCCATTTTAGCAGGACGGACAGAGCTCTGGGGATTGTCGCTCTTTAAATACACTCTACGGTGTGCGCAGGAAGAAAATGAGTTTAAATAGCAACATACTATGAAAGACTGATTCTTTTTTAAGTGGATGAAACATGTATTTACACACTTCACATACACACACATTTACCACAGGGATGTAAAGCCTGGTGTGTGAAATTAAGGGTAGTGCCTATTCTCTGTAGGTCAGATTAAGACACAATGAGAGAGCGAGAAAGTGAGAGAGCGAGGATTGACAGCCAGATCTGACCAGATAATCCGAGAGGGAGAGGTTGAGAAAAGGGAGAAATTAGGGAAAAAAAGGAGGTAAAGAGAACAGCAGGACAAGAGTAGAATTGTGAATAAGAGAGCTGCTGCTGGCATTACACAACCTGAATAAAAATCATCTAGGAAAATTAATATGCAAGTGAATCATGGGAGGAAAGGCTGTGATGTCACTCCGGTTATTATGACTCATTTTTAAATTAAAAAGACAGTAAACAAACAAGTGGGGATGGATAGAGCAGTGAAGATGGTGCCGTACCCTATGATGACGATGACAAAGTCCAGTAAATTCCAGCCGTTGCGGATGTAGGAGCTTGGGTGCATGACGAGGCCGTACGCAAGGATCTTCAGAAACGTTTCGATGGTGAAGATGATCAAAAACACATATTCAACTTGTTCCTGGAGAGACACAAAGAGAAAAGAAAAGGTCAAACACACACATACACACATCAGATTGTAATTTTAAAAATGATTGTGAAAGGTTGATACAGTGGTGGCCAAAATTATTAGAACACTAGTATTTTCACCATCTAAAAAATGGTTTTATTTCAGTTATTTCTATCTTTTGCTGTAGTGTTTCCAAACACTAATTTTGCCATTAATTGTAATAATCCAATGAGATTTTGACAACAGCCAGTGCTCCACACAGAGATCTGATCTGATCATCATCCAGTCTGTCTGGAATGACATGAAGAAACAGAACAAACTGAGACAGACTAAATCCAGAAGAACTGTGGCAACGTCTCCAAGATGCTTCAAGAGACCTACCTGCAAAGCTACCTGAAAAAATATGCGCAGGTGCACCTATAGAGCAAAAGCTGCTTTAAACACAAAGAATGGTCACACTTTAAACGCAAAGGATGGTCACACCAAAAGTTGATTAATTAATAGTTAACTAGTTCATTTAGTTAATACACGTTAATTAATAAAGAAAATCTATTTATGACATTATTTGTGACAGCATCCTCATTTTACAGCATTTTTACACAAGTGCCTAAAACTTTTAAAAGTACTATAGCTTTGCAGATAGGTTTCTTGAAGCATCTTGGAGACGTTGCCACAGTTCTTCTGGATTTAGTCTGTCTCAGTTTCTTCATGTCATTCCAGACAGGCTGGACTTAACTTCATAATGATACAATCTTATATCCAATTATATAAAAGGTTTTAATAATTTTTGCCCTCATTATTTTATTTTAAATGAATTAAATGACAAATAACATTTTTAAACTAAAATATTCCATGTAGTCGTTCAATTAATATGGTCACAAATCTGACAAGAAAGCTTGAGGCACACAAATCATACCATCAAATCAATATTCAAAAGCAGATGCAATAAAAATAGCATATTTAGCATATTAATTGTTTACAGTAAAAAATGATGCTGTATATTTAGGCAAGTGTGTGCACTGGTGTGACCCCATGACCTGTTCACAACACAACGAGTGAGAGAGACAAAAGAGGGCCGGTCCTGAGCTTCAAAATGGGGAATCTGTGAGCGTTTCAAAGAATTACTAATCTGTCATCCTTTCCTTTCTCTCCCTCCCTCTCGTTTGCCACTGCTGGCGTATGGCAGCAGCCTGTCCACTGTGGCGGCACACTTTTGTGCACACACATACTCCCTCCACATAAACAAACATATAGACAGAAACAGCAAATTAACCACAAAAAACCCCACACCATCTGTACAAGACAGAGGACAATACCATATGGACAATAATAACCATACTCGCACACACTGCTTTCCTTGATTTAATGTAAAGTGGCATACAGCATAAACTTCCATTTGCTGGACCATATGTCTCTGTCTAAAGAAAGCAGAAGCTTTAAGCAAACCGACAGGAACAGAACGTCCATGAACTATTTCTGAGGCTCTCAACTGCATATTCCCTTTCTTAGATGAGCAGACAGACCATGACAGCATTCAAAACCTTTCTTTGGCAGACAAATAAATGCAATTAATTTGCATAAATAATAATAATAAATAATATATGTTTAAATTATATATATATATATATATATATATATAATCTGCAGGCTAGGAAAATTAAACTATAGGCAATATTTTGACTTCTAAAAGTCACTATTCAGTGCTTTTTTTTTTTTACATAGTGAAATGTCTTTGAATTATCTTATTTTGGAGACTTTTCTCAGCACATATTGATATGTGCAATTAATCGCAATTATTTAGTCTGCAAATCATCTAATTATTTCAATTAAAACTTGCAGTCGATTGACAGCCCTGGTAATTAGACATACAAGCTTAGAGTGCTGAATGCCTTTGAGTAATGAACCGAAGACAACAAGATGATGGACAGTAAAATATAACAAACAATATGGCAGAGGGAAAGACCAACCAGCTCTGTGAGAGAAGAGACTGACAGCAAACACACACTCATTAAATACATGCCCCCTCCTTTGCACCTGGAATCCAGGATGTGTTGCTTTAAGCATCAGAACAAAGATGGAGAGCGAGAGAGAGGGAACGGGGTGATGGGGGAAGGGTGATGAGAGACAGGGGAGGAAGAGTAAGCTGCTTATCGGGACCAAGAGCATTTAGAGCAGCCAAACGAACAGGCAGTTTGTACAATCTCCCCTGACCACCACTCTCTCTGCTCTTTCTCTTTTACATCATTTGGGTGTCCTGTTATCCTACAAATATACAAAGAGGAAGACTAACTCTTATCAAGCATTACTCTGTTTTCCAATTTCAATGCAAACTTGTTTCCTCTGTGGGTATTATTGGCACTTTGTGGACATTAACTGAAGGGACAGTTCACCCAAATATTAAAATAATGATGTCATCATTTACTCACCCTCATGAGTCATTTAAAAATTATATGACTTTCTTTTTACTGTGGAACATAAAAGGTGATATTTTGAGAAATGTCTTGTCAGAGGGCCTCAATGTCATTCTTCAAAGTATCTTCTTTCATGTTCCACAGAAGAAGGTCAAACAGGTTTGGAATAAAATTAAGATGAGTAAAGATCTATCCCTTTAAATTCACTTTGGACACACTTTCCCCCTTTAAACTCGGTCATTAATTTAAGTAGTCCACTAACAATGTCCAACAGTGAACATACTTATACTGTATAACAGAAGATAATTTGTAATTTGTTCATTACCATTAACCATTAAGAATAATTTTTGAAGGATCGTGTGTCACTAAGACTGGAGTAATGGATGCTGAAAATTTAGCTATGCCATAACAGGAATAAATTAGTTATTTTAATGAGTTTAATTAATTAGGAATAAATTAGTTATTTTAAATTGTAATAATTTCTCACAATATTGCTATTTTTACTTTAACTTTGATCAAATAAATGCAGCTTTGATACGCATAAAAGACTTCTTTCAAAAACATGAAAAAGTTGTATTTAAACCAAACTTTGACCTGTGTGTGTATATATTGAAATGTAACAATGAAACGAAAACATGAAATATAACAACTGCAATGAAAAGAAAGGCTAAATGCTATGAACTTCATATCACAGCATATGCTACTGAGCATTAGCATTAGTTACAGTGTTACTGAAAAGCACTGTGACTTCAGGAATACCCATAAGCCCTTGTACTTGAATAAGTTTGTCATGTTTGTTTGGTCAAAGCAGAGGGACTATAATTAAAAGATATTTTAGCTCTATTTCTTTATCTATGTTTTATTATAAAAATGTAAGTCACCATTAGGTTCCCGTTTGCTAATATTTCAGATTTTTTTTTTCAAAGAAAATGGTTTCAAAGTGGTTGACACAAAGGCTCACTGCAATTACTGCTTCCTAGAAAGCATTGGTGTTTTTCTCTTGATATGTAAATCTAGTCTGTATGCAATTCAGCGAGTGAATATTACAACCCCACAAAAAAAGCTGACTCTGGAAGAAAACACTGTCATTCGTTCATTAGCTCACAGCTCACTACACTGTGATCTTTCATCTGGGATGCACATTATGCCCTGTTGTGGCTCTTTTGTCACTGCGGTGTCACTTCTCTTACATTTGAATGCAAATTCTTTTTCTATAAAAAGAAAGCGGTGCTCTGATGGGACAGGCATGAGGCAATGCCCGAGGGGGGTCGTGTTCAGGGTCCTGATCACATGCAGCTCGATTGGTCTCCTCTCTCTCATTTCCTATCTTTCTCTTCCTGTTTCTCTCACACAAGCCTTAGGGAAGATCCCCTCCACTGCAGAACTTCACAACACGTCGAGCATTTCAGTATGAATGGGGCGCAGTCATACGCGCCTGTACACTCGAGATGACAGCGGGACAAACTCTGAGGCTCACATCAGCAAAGATTTGGCAAAGTCCAGTGAAAGTGCTAGTGTGCCGAGATGTGAAGAAAGGATTTCTGGACTTAAACAAAAGGTGTTTCATTTGGTCCAACCCCTACTGAGAAACAATAGCTAGGGGAGCTTCTCTTTCGTTTTACGATTTCTCTCTCATCTCAGTGACCTTTGCATGCCCAAATGAAGCTGTAGTGCGCACAAGCTCATGCAGCCTCGCATTGTTGCATGCCTCACTGCAGCCGTGGATAAAAAAGGCACTCTGTTTCCTCGATGCCACTAATGTGCAAGCAAATTAAAGCCTTACAGTCTCAGATACAGGTGCCAACATCACAGTAACACAGGGAGATTTAAACCAAAAATGAAAATGATGTCACCACTTACTCATCCTCGTGTCAAAAATGTCTCTTTTATGCCCATACAATGAAAGTCGGTGGAGACAAATGTTCAAAATGTCTTCTTTTGTGTTTCACAGAAGAAATAAAGTCATGCAGGTTTGGAAGAACATGAGGGTGAGTAAACAATGACTGGATTTTCGATTTTGGGGGAACTGTGCCTTTAAGAATGGCTGCTGAGTGGATCAAATGTGACGCTCTCTGATGGGATACAATGAGAGGTTGTGAGATGAGGGGGATTACAGAGTAATACTACATCATCAAACAGCAAAAAAGAAGGGTTTTTACCTCAAAATGGCAACTGATTTTCAAATTGTTATATTCAAAGTACAAAGCTTCTAGAAATTTCTGACACTGGGACAGCAGTAGGACTCAAAATAGTGTGGCTAAAGTGAGTCACATGACAAAACGCTCTTGCTTGAGGTCAATGCCCCTGTGTGTGTGTGTGTGTGTGTGTGAGAGAGACATGTGTGTGTTTCTCTGTGCATTTGTTTGTATTTTCAGAGGGATAACAAAATGCACACTAAACTTTACCAACTTTAGTACTTATTACTAAATTGTCACAATATTGCTGTTTTTATCATATTTTTGATTAAATACATGCATTGGGGAGCAAAAAAAACCAACAAAAAAACTACTGACCCCCAAAAAAGTATACATTATTACTAATAGTATACAATAGTAGCTTACATTCTACATAAAATGTAAAGTTCCATACATTCTTAACTTGAGTTATCATGTCTTCCTGTCCAAGCATCAACAAATGTCTTTCTTTGAAATGACTCCACTGTTATCTTTTCTGTTTTAATAACTTTTTTTTTAATCAAATCACACCAGCATTCTGAGGGCAGAAAAATTACAAATATTGTGTCCATTCTGAACATGTGGTTGCAATATTACACAAAATTAAAGCCACTGTTCTTCTGTTTAGACATACTGTAAAACTACAGTCAGAATAGACCTAGCTAAGAAATGAACAAAAACCTCTTCAAAGTTTTTTGAGAAAAAGAGCAGAGCTCAAAACCAACACATCTGAAACAGGAAACAACCAACCAGAGAGCTACCAAAAGACACAGCAGAATGAGACCAGAAAAGACCAGCTAGGACAAACCATTAGAAAAGAAATGTATATTACATAATACATAAACACACATGCTTCTGAGTCTGACTGCACCTGAGATCCATAACTCACCTCCCAAATGGGTCAGCAGGAATTCGGTCAGCGCTCTGTTCCGGGCACCATCCCAATATATCTGATTATGAAACAACACCTGGAAGGGAAACACCTTCTCGCTCTCTCTGGTGGCTATTGCACACTTTTACCTACTTACAATATACAATTTTTCAAACCATATCTCATGGTGGAGCTGGGGGTGGAGCTGAGCGTTCCCACAAGGTTCAATAAAATACACTAAAGGAACTATACTGAAGGAACTTACCATTAATGTTTGCACAAAAACCTAGAAGTTGGTTGTCCATGAATGTTCTTCAATCCCTTTTCAGTTCTAAGCTGAACTGAAATTCACACCACCCCAATTTCACAGTCTCGAGAGAGAGAGAGAGAGAGAGAGAGCAATACTTACAAGGTCATGGTTGGTGGCGTTCGAGTCGTCTTCGGGAAAAGGCTTGGAGACCCCCAGAGCAACACAGTTAGCGAAGATGGCCAGAAGAATAAAGATATCAAATGGTCTGGAGTCACATGTTAAGGTGAATGTGATCTTATTAGAGTGCCATTACATTCAACAGGCATTATTTAGCAAGTTACAACATGTTTTTACAACAGATAGAGGTAAACTGTTTGAAAGCTTAAAAGTAGTAGTTTAAGCTATGTTTTCTGTCATTGACTGAGTTGTAATGGATACTTCCACTCTACAAGGTGAAGGGCGGCCCTGCGGATGGGGTTGTTTAATTTAAGGCAGAAAAGAGCTCTGGGTGCGCGTTGGACTTGGTTGGAGCCCTGGACCTGCTTCTTCACATGGTGACTCTTCTTCTTCTGCGTTCCAGTGGAGCTGGTGGTGGAGTTGAGCGTTTCCGTATGGTTCATCTTCGGCCGTTCATTCTCCTCCCACTCGTCTGTTTCTTCCTCATCGCCCTCATTGCCCTCTCCTCCACCACTTCCCTCCTCCTCCTCCTCCTCCTCCTCTTCCGCTTCGCCACCACCCTCCTCTTCCTCATTGGAGTACCCATTCCCTAAAGACAGAGGTTTAGTCACTTAATGAAGGGTCATATGTCTGGATGACACAGCAAACAACCAGTCTCTGAACGAAAATTAACTAATGCATTGGCAATGAGTGACAAGGATGCATTAAATTGATCAAAAGTAACAGTAAAAACGTTTGCAATGTTACAAAAGATTTGTTTCAATCAAATGCTGAACTTTTGAACTTTCTACTCATCAAAGAACCCTAAAAAAATCATGTATTAGGTTTTCCACAAAAATCATGATTTTCACAAAAATATTAAGCGACACAACTTTTTTCAACATCGATAATGATAAGAAATCAGCATATTAGAATGATTTCAGAAGGATCGTATGACAGTGAACCCTGGAGTAATGGCTGCTGAAAATTCAGCTTCGCTATCACAGGAATAAATTACATTTTAAAATACATTAAATTAGAAACAGTTGTTTTAAATTGTATTATATTACTGTTTTTACTGTATTTTTGATCAAATATATGTAGTCTCCTCGAGCATCAGAGACTTCAAAAACACTAAAACTTCTTATCAACCCCAAACCCTTAGAACTTTAAAGTTCACTTAAAGCACCAATAAGAACATACATTAAGCAAACATGTGCTATTTTAGTATTCGGTAGAGTTTCCTATAAAAGTGAAACCCCCCAAAAAAATGTCCTGTTGCCTGCCTTGTCCTGAGATGTGATAAAGCATCAAACAAAAAAAGCTTCTCTCCTACAGTATGTTAATAAAAAAATTTTTTCCAACATAGCAAGCTTAGTCACTTAGTTTGAATAAAATTGCAGTGGTCCAAAATACTGCTTCACATTACATCAATCCTGATTGGCTGGGATTGTGTGAACTTTTCTTCGAGTGTCGACAGAAATGACTTGTTATTTGTCACCAGAGCTTAACAATAAGGATTTTTTTCCCGCTCACTTGCATGCCAGTAGTTAAAATTTCTACTTGCTTATTTGCCCTAAAACAACAACAAAATAGTAATTGGAAATGTATCATCTTAAATGTATAATATTTACATTTTTATTGCTCATTTTACAAATAAAAAATAAATAAATTTCTTACTCTTACACATTTTTAATTCATGTAATTTTTTTCTTTTAGATTTTTCTTTATTATGATAGAACAGTGTAGAGCTGACAGCAGGTGAAGTGGAAGAGATGGAGGGTGTGGGATCAGGAAAGGTCCACGAGCCAGTACTCGAACTCAGGACACCTGTGTCGCAACAGTGCTGTATGTCAGCATGCTGCCCACAAGACTATCGGCGTCGACTCATTCATTACATTTTTTATCAAACTTAAGATATAGGACTGACCCATCAGGGCAGGTGACAGTTCAGTTAACAGTTCAACTGCCCTGGCCTGAAACTCTCCCCAAACTGCCCCAGGCCAGTGGGTCATCCTTATTGTTGAGCCATGGGTCTCATCACATCACACCTGTTTAGGATGCAACGTAAAGAGTAACAAGTATTGGTTAGAAAGAGTACTGTAAGTCACTCAATTTTACTATATTTTCCATGGCAATGTCTATCTGAATAGTTGCTACAACAAGTGTTCCTCATCATCTGGACACAGGAAAGGAGTGAGTGATAGAAAGGGAAGTAACAAAAAACTATGAAACTCGAATGACTCTGGTCATATTAAAGAGGGTGAGCAAGATAAAGAAGACAAAGCTTTCTAATCTGCCACAGTCTCTGATGAATGGGAGGCCTCTGCACTAGGTGAGGAGAACCACACAGTAACAGCTGTGACCTACTTCCCACTGTGAGAGGGGGTGCAGAGCGGGATTCTGGGCCAGCGGTTTCATATGTGAGTACCTGTGGATTCATGATGTTAGCCTCTAGCACAGCTAGCTGACAGCTAACAGAGAGAGTCATGGGTAAAGGGAGGGGCAAGAGAGAGAGATCGCGAGGACACTGTGCAGATAGCGAATTATAACTTCATTATATGCATAAGACCTCTGAGACTGAAGGGAATTCTATCAGCCAGAGATAACAGCAATCAGTACTTTCATTGAACATTT